>NC_092053.1:26174296-26401645 GCF_003086295.3 Arachis hypogaea | reverse complement strand
GAGGAAAAAAGAGGAAAGAGAGAGAGAGAGAGAGGAGAGAGAGAGAAAGAGGATGGAGAGAGAGGAGAGAGGAGAGAGAGAGGATGGAGAGAGAGAGAGAGAGGAGGGAGGACAAAGAGGAGAGAGATAGAGAGGAGGGGGAAAGAGAGAGAGAAGGGAGAGAGTGGGGAGAAAGAGGAGAGAAGGGAAAGAGGGGGGAGAAAGTGGAGAGAGAGAAGAAGGGGAGAGAGAAAGTGAAAGGAGAGAGAGAAAGAGTATGTAAAAACTAATTTTAGAGTTTAAATAAAACCAGTTTTAATTTGGTTTAAAACTAAACTGAACCATAAAAACTGGTTTTTAATAAACTGGTTTTCATAAAAACTATGGTTTCAGTTCAGTTTCAATTCAGTTCAGTGAAACCAGTTTTTTTGCACACCCCTACTTATCGGAGCTCCTTGACACCATATATGGTGGAAGCTCTTGTATGCACTCAAGATTGGGTAATAGATGACCCATTTGGACTAATTGAAAATTTTGAAGAGATTGAAAAAGCTGAACAAGGTAATATATATTTTTTTCTTATTGCTTGTTTGTTACTAATTGTTAGTTTTCTATAATTAATGAGATTTTTTTTTATGTAGGGAGAAATTCTTCAACAAATGTTGGCACGCTTGTTTCTCTTGAAGATGATTAGAATATTGTAATGGGCCAATATTGTGTTAGTCTGTTAGATTTGAATTAGTTTATTTTAACTTCATTTAGGTTAGTATCATATTATATCATATTTTGAATGTTGTCATTGAACAAAAAGTAAGACCATGCTTTAGTTTATTAGTATGTGAATATTTTATGATTCTTTCAACTTTTGATTTAGAGAGAGAGGGGAGAGAGAAAGTAGAAGGGAGAGAGAGAGAGAGAAAGAGAAAGGGAGGAGAGAGAAAATGGAAGGGAGAGAGAGAGAAAGGGAGAGAGAGAGAGAGGGAGAGAGAGAGAGGGGGATAGAGAGAGAGAGAAAGGAAGGGGGAGAGAGAGGAGAAGGGAGAGAGAGTGGGAAAGGGGGAGAGAGGGAGAGAGAGAGAGAGAGAGAGAGAGAGGAGGGAGAGAGAGAGAGGGGGTAGGAGAGAGAGAGGAGAGAGAGAGAGGAGAAGGGAGAGAGAATGGGAAAATGGGGAGAGAGAGAAGGGAGAGAGAGTGGGTGGAGAGAGAGAGAGAGAGAGGGGGGGGGGAGAGAGAGGGAGGGTAGGAGAGAGAGAGGGGAAGAGAGAGAAAAGGGAGAGAGAGAGAGAGGAAGGGAAGAGGGAGAGAGAAGGGAGAGAGAGTGGGAAAGGGGGAGAGAGAGAGAGGAAGGGGGAGAAAGAGGGGGAGAGAGAAAGGGGAAGGGGAGAGAAAGAGGAGGGAGAGAGAGAGGGGGGTAGGAGAGAGAGAGAGGAGAGAGAGAGAATGGGAAAAGGGGGAGAGAGAGAAAGGGGAGGCTAGGAGAGAGAGAGGGAGGAAGGGAGAGAAAAGGGGAGAGAGAGAGAGAGAGAAAGAGAGAGGAAAGGAAGAGAGGGAGAGAGAGAGGGTGTGAAAACTAGTTTTAGGCATAAACCAGTTTAAACTGGTTTTTTTAATTAAAACCAGTTTTATTTTTATGAACTGGTTTAAACTGGTGCATTGTATTATAAATTGGTTTAAAACCAGTTTCTTATATGACAAAGCAGTTTGGTTCAATTTCTAAACCATTTAAAATGGTTTAGTGCAGTTTCAGTTCAGTTTATGGAAAAACTGAACCATGCACACCCCTACTCCCAACCCCCACCATCGCCGAGCTCAACTCAATCTCTCTTCACTGCACCGTTTCTGTTCCCCACACCCCCAATCGTCGTGGAAGGTAGAAACCCTACCATCGCCGAGCTCAACTCAGTCTCTCTTCATTGTGACGTTTCTATTCCCCCCACCCCGACTGTCATCGAAGGTAGAAACCCCACCATCGCCGAGCTTAACTAAGTCTCTATTCACAACGCCGTTTCCCTTGTCCCCCACCATTGTCGAAGGCAGAAACTCCACCGTCGCCGAGCTCCTAAGGTGTTCATGCCAAGGTGAAGCTTATTATTGGTTAGAACTTAGTGTTAAATAGGGTGTCTGAGTTAGTATTGTTGGCTGAAATTTTAGGGGCTTTTTAATCAACTCCAAACCCTAAGGTCTAACTTGTTCTATTTAGGATATGTTGTTCTGTACTTGTAGCTATTCTTTTAACTTAATGAATATGGAGCCAATATTTTTCATTTAAAGCAAGGGAAATAATAGATCATGATTTAATTTGTTGTGTCAAAGTATGTATTTATAGAGCCATAACTTTTGCTCCGTAAAGATTTTGGCATTACTAGAATGTTTTTGATTGCTTAACTAATTGATACTTAATAATGTCATGGTTCCTAATTCTTTTTGTTTAGCATAGGACATAGTGCATAGGTAATTTCTTCAAGAGGTAGATAGAACATTTGGTTTGTTTCTGTTTGAGAAATTGGATATATGTTGTACTTTAGTCAGGATTATAAAGGGTATTCACTGGCCCTTTCTCTAGTTTCATGTTCTTCTCTTGTTGTCACTGTCTAGCTTGGCCGTTCAGGATTACTGAAACTGTTGCTTGATTTGGCTGATAACTTATGCAGGAGTTTGCAACCATGCTTTTCACTTCCATTGCACAAGCAGATTGCTCAAGACCCGTCAAGTTTGCCCTCTAGGTACATATTTGGTTTCATTTCACCTCACTTTTTCTGTCTCACCGCAAGCTTCCTGTCACCGCGAGCTCACCAGCAGAAGCGTTACTTCTTATCAATTTATTTTTAAGATTTTGAGAATTTTAAGATTTTGAGTTTGTGTTCTGGGTTTCGAATTGAATTATTATTTAATTTGTTGAATGCTGATGTGATTCTAAATTCAATTTAATTTGGATTATGAGTTTGGAATTGGATTCAACTTAGTTGCTGTTGCTGATGTATTTAATATGGGAGAAGCAGGGGTGTTATTGTTGAAACAGCATTGGTCCAACTCAGTTTGAATATTTCATATGTAAAGTCAATAAAGATTTTCCCTATCAATTTACACTTTGAGACTGGTTCTTGTGATGCAGCGCATCCAAAAAGCCAAGAAGCAAGAGAGTTACGCTGTTCTAACTCTTTTTTATGGTTTATTTTCCAGGTACATATTGGAATCTGCAAGCTTTGTGTTGTTCTTTAAATTCGTAGAGTTGCCTACCTTTGATGTTGCATCTGATGCATTTTTTACCTTTAAGGTCATATCTTAATATTTTTCTCTCTCTCTCTACCTTTAATTCCCATCACTTTTCTTGCCGATTATATAGTTATGGATGCCACTTCTTTATATACAGCATCTCTATGAATACTCTTTGCAGGATCTTCTCACTAAGCATGGAAATGTAGTATATCAATTTTTGACAGCTCACTATGATGAGGTTTGCTTCCTGTTAGAGATATTTATTTGATTCAAACATATCAAATCAGCACAAGTTACCTTGAGAACATCTTATGCATGTTGGTTTAATATTTACACTTAGGAGATCAAATCTTATCTCTTAAAATAGCTTAATCATTGGATTAGTTATTCGTAAGGGGATTGTTAAATACACCTCACTTGAAGCATTCTCATTTTTTCATGCCTTAGGTATTCAATAAATCTTTTTGCTTTTATTCTTTTTTATTATTGTTTTAAATGCATTTGAATGATCTATTATGTTATAGTTTAATTTGTATGCAGTATGCACTAATCCAATTGGATGCTGGTACGTAGATTAAAGTGGTTTCTTTTGTCTAATGACAGCTGTTAATTGAATGCTAATGCATAGAAACTAAACTCATTTTATTATGTGCTCATTTTATTATGTATAGGTATAATTGTTTCTTGGGACAATTCCACACTGAGTTACATATTCAGTGCCATCTGCCCAACCATTAAAAAGCTGATAAACTCCATGCCTACATATAAATTCAAGCGATACTTGTTACCTATATATAGAGGCTCAATTTGAGAATAATTCTGATTAAAGGATTATTGTATTTATTAGCTCATGACAAAGACCTATATGTTCGTGTCTATTTTTACGTAAAATTGATAGTAAATAATGGTTAAATAATTTAACATCCCTGCCCTGCTGTTTTCTTTCATTCATTTGTCTTTGTTTTTATTTTTCTTCTTTTTTTTAAGTCACACATCAACAAAAAATTATCCATCTTTACAACTCCCCTATCTCTTCTTGATATGTTGTTTATTGCTGAGACTTCTCCATTGTCATCATAATGCATTTCATTTGATATTCTGTTCCTCTGGCAAGCTTGTAATGCATTCTCTAATTTTTGGTGCCTGAAGTTTTTAATATCTTCTGAACAACTCTGGCTTTTGCATGATCATTGTTAGTAGGTTGCAGTTTGTTGGAACAGTCATTAGGATATTGTATCACCTTATTGTATATTTTACTAAAGATTAAATTAAGTGCAATAGCTAATCAATGAGGAATTGTAGAAATAGTCAATAGCAATGTATTAAAAACTACAGTTGACTAATATTCTACTATTGTTATGATGACCCCAGACCCCGTCTCATCTTGAGGCTAGTTAAGGTTTTAGGATTGTGAATCATGTATACTGATATATGGAAACCGGCTGTAAAACTGAAACAAACACATACTCAAGACAAGACTAGGCTTTTCATAGTGAAAACAATTGCTTGGCCTTTCAATTTGTGATGTATGTGGATGTCTCACTGGTCATGCGTGTTTTTTATGTTCCCCCTGTATCAACAATGCAAATTAGTTCTTTTCTATTTTTTATTTATTTTGATCAATGAAGAAATTCAATGAGTTACTGCAGCAAGTATAACTTGCAAAGTTCTAAAAGCAAGAAACTAAATATAGTTTATCTTATAGCCTTATTTTGTTGTATATGTACTACATCATCAAAAGCATTTTTGCTCTGTTCTAACATGTGTATTTCTTTTGCTAGAAGGAAGACATGATGTGATGAAGCAAATATGTTCCAAATCAAATATGACATGGGATGGGGCTTACAATGACCTTCGTTATCTAAATGCAATATTTTGATGTGTTTTAGCTACTTTTTTGAAAAGAGACTATACTCTGTATTATATGTAATTGGATAAATTATACTCTATTTTGATTTGTGTTGTTTAGATTAAAAATTAAACATATCTAGCTTATAATGAAATTTTTATGATTTATATTTCTTGAATTTCTTATTTTTAGATTATCATCTTTTATGATGTGATTATACTTTAAAAAAAAATTAAATCTCATAGAATAAAGCAGCCTATAGTCACCATTTTAAAATACATTTTAAAATAGGGTGACCATAGATAACCTATGGTCACGGTAGATAAGGCTATGGTCACGGTTTTAAGGAAGGGTGACCATAGAGGCTATGGTCACGGTTTTAATGAGGGGTGACCATAGATAAGGCTATGGTCACGGTTTTAATAAGGGGTGACCATAGATAATGCTATGGTCACGGCAAAAACTGTGACCATAGATAGGGCTATGGTCACGGTTAAAAATCGTGGCCTAAAGTGTCAGAATTTGAAAATTGTAACCGTGACCATAGAAACCGTGACCATAGATAAAAAAATCGTGACCATAGACCTATGGCCACGCCAGAATAGGCCACGGTAAAAAACCGTGACCATAGGTCCAAAACCGTGACCATAGATCTATGGTCACCCTTTTCACTAGCTATGGTCACGGTTTTTTACCGTGACCTTAGGCTTTTTTTTGTAGTGTTCGTACGAAATCAAAATATGCAAAGCTACGGATAAGCCTTCTGACCGAGCCATCAAAGAGAAAAACGTCCGGAATCGTCTATGTCTCATAGAACTCCAGTTGGCCGAACTCAAGAAGTAAGGGAACTACATCACCATCAACTTCCACCGATCAAAAGTGACGTCAACACGTAAAGGAGGAGAATACGAACACTTTTACTGAATTAGATTTTTTATTAGAGTTACGGATCGTAAGAAATCGAAGCCGGAAGTTTGGTGGGGGTTATGGTTCTCTCTCTCTGACAGTCTTTCTCTCTTCCTCATCGAGCATGCAATCAACTAAAGCTATATGTGATGAGTAATGTAATGAAAATAATTATGTAGCTTGCTTTAGTATGACCCACGTTTCTTTTCTTTCTTATGGTTCTTTTCTTCCTTATGTCATTTGGTTATATATATAATAGTAGTAGTAGTAGTAATAACACTAGTAATAATAATAACGTAATATTTATATTAATAGTAATAATAATAATAAGAATAATAATAATAATATTAATAATATATATAAGGTTGAATGTATATGAGTTACTAATATAAATGACATTAATAACTTAGAAATTAAAAGATATTTGATAAAACTTTAGTAACTCTAAACTCATCAAGAAATACCGATAAGTACTTATATCGGCAAAACTCAAATTTAATAATAATAACAACATTATTATCTAGGCTCCATTATAATTAGGGCAAGTAAAATAAATAAACAACATAATAATTAAATTATATTACCATTTATTTTACTTCGGGGTTCGAAGTCGACTCGTCAAAATAAAACTAATCGCTTTAAAATATTATTTTAAGAAAAACTCGTGTTAGTGCAAAAATTAGAGTTGTTACATCCTATCTCCCTAAAAGAAAATTTTATCCTCAAATTTTCCTTTACCTGTAAACAGGTACGAGTAATCAGTCCTTATCTTATCTTCTAGTTCTCAGGTGTGTTGTGTTTCCTTATCTCGTCTCAACTTACGTATAGCAGCACCGGAATCGTAAAGTGCAGTTAAGAAGTGAGTCTTGACACAATACCAAGGTTGCGAGAATCGGACCGGTCATTGAACCGGTCAAGTGACTGGTTCAATGGTTCAATGGTTCAACCGAGGTTGAACCGTAGTTGAACCGGTTTAATTAATAAACTTATGTTTGGTAAGGATGTTAGAATTTTATGCACTTGTATGTATAAAGTTTGCAGCCGAAATAATCAAAATGAAACTTTTCTACAGCAAGCATCATTAACCCTTAAAATTAAAGATAACAAATTCCTCATAGTAAATAACATCAAGGTAATACATTTAAAAAGAATAAATAAATAAACAAAAGGAGTTCAGCTCAAAACATGAGTAAGCCCTTCAAAAATTAAAGTTTATTTGGTCCGTCGAATATGCATTTGACATCAAATTGATCATCAATTTATATATTACTAAATTGGTCAAATTAGTTCCAAAGATATATGGGACATTAAATTGTCTCTTCACTATCAATCTGTTACATTTCTCCATAAAATTAGACCTCAAAAACATAAAATTGGTTCTTGATGAACAGAAAATCGATTATTAAAGGACCATTTTGATGCTGCTGACACAAATGAGCAACAATGTGTTGCCCCACGTACCTGAACTTTTCTAGGCCTACATGAAATATAAGGATTTAAAATAACAGAACAAAAAGCAGCAGAAGCAAAACTTTGAACAGAAACTGAATTTTAATTCAATTCTCTAGCAACAACTTGATACATCATATGCATTGTCTGGCTCTGTATAAGAAAAGAACGAACTGAGAAAATATTTGCCTTGGATTATATCAATTCATACAGCATTCAAAATCCAGAATTATATTCAGCAAAAGTCAATGTAGCATTCAAAATCCAGAGTCCCAAAATTGTATCAATTCTATATAGCATTCAAAATCCAGAATCCAAAATTGAACTTATATCAAATTTATATTAAGCAAATTCAGAATTACAGAAAGATTAATTCATATAATTAACAAAATAAAAAAAATTGAAAAGCAGAAGAACTCTGCATCAAGCCATCGATTCATATATTTAACAAGACAATTGAACTAACAATCTCCCAACAAACAATTCATATAGTGAATTAACAAAATATAAAAAATAATTCAAAAACCCAAGAACTCATAGTGGCAGAGAGCAGAGATCAGAACAAAACACCAACAGTCTAGCTCTGTTAACAACAATGAATGAACAGCGAAGAAAATTAACTCAGAAAACAACTAATTAACCCAGAAAAAAATCAACAATCAACCTAATTAAATCCAGAAAAATAGTAATTAACTCCCAAAAATAAAATTGAAGAAGCAGTGGAGGGATGGAGGCTTACCAACGGTGACAGTGACTGAGCTACGAGAAGAGAGAGAGAGAACAGAGACGAAGCGGAAAAACGCCGACGAGAAGCAAACGTGCATGAGCGACGGCGATGACGCCGATGAAAGAAGTCCAGGACTGAGTTGAGGTGCGCCGGTGAAAGCCACAAGCGAACCAAACTTAACAAAATCACTAAAAGCAGCAAATCAGGGCCGAAGACGATTGGCTTGACCTTCGAGAGGGCTGAGCAAACCTTCGAGAGGGCTGTCACTGTCGGCGGCGACAGTGGCGGGGGCTGGCACGCGAACTGGAGCTTGAAGGTGGCCGCTCTGATAGGGTTTCCTTCGTGTGTGAGAGAGAACTGAGATCTGCCTTTTTTTTTTTAATATATAGTGTAGCAAACCGGGATGCTCAAAAACTCGGACGGTTCAAACGGTTCACCGGTTAACCACCGGTTCGTTTGGTTTTTTTCCCAATTTTTTGCAAATTGGTTTCTAGCATCAACCGAACCGGTCAGATGACCGGTTTCCGGTTACCCGGTCAAACTGGCCGGTCCGGTCCGGTTTTCAGAACCTTGCACAATATTGACCTTGGGTCAGGGAGTCTGAGTACGAGCATCTTCAGCAATCATTGTAAATACTCTTCCTGGCTGTTGCAATTTAGCTACTCCTTGTACCGACTTTTCTGGACAATTGCTTGCTATATGCCCCGATTCACCACAGTTGTAACAGACTTTCATTCCAAAATAACAAGGCCTACCGGTGTGATTTCTTCCACATTGCCTAGACGTTGGGCTCTCCTAACTCTGCTGAGGTTGCTTACCGGTGTTTTGTCTTGTCCTATAACTTGTTGGTTTCCTTGTATAGGTACTCCCGGTGCCTTAAAATCAACCTTCCACTGTACCGCATGCCTATGGAAATAATTAAAGTTCCTTGGTGGTAAGCTCAGATGACCCATCCTTGACGCTGCCATCTTATGTTCACAGTCTTCCATCAGCTGATTCTTATTGACAAGCTCTGCGAAATTCCGTATCTCCAGTGGGACTAATGAATGCATAAGCTCATCGCGAAGTCTTGCTTTATACTTCAAACGCTTCCATACTTCAAAATCATTTGGGTTTCCCTGATAGATCTTAGAGAATTGACACAAATCCTTAAATTTCTGAGTATAATCTATCACTAACATATTTCCCTGTTTCAACTGCATTAGTTCCATTTCTTTAGCATCACGAACAGATCTAGGAAAATACTTTTTGTAAAATTCTTCCTTAAAAGTACCCCATTCAATCTCTTCCAGCTCTTGTCTTAACAAGTGTTGCACTTCATGCCACCAATGTTCAGCTTTTTCCTCTAACATATAGGTCACAAACTCCACATGTTGTCTTTTTGGTACATGTTGCACTCACAATGACTTCTTGATACCACAGAACTAATTATCAGCTTCAGTTGCAACAAGCGTCCCCTTAAACTTGGGCAGATTCACTTTCAGAAAGGTTGCCAGTGTCATAGGATTATCGTGGTTTCCAGCGCCTTCATTATCATTACCGTCTCCACCACGCTCACCATTGCATTGCCGTTTCACGTACAGCCTTAGCCATGGTATTCATCGTAGCTATAAAGGCATCCGCACCCCTCGTCGGTTCCTCTACAGAGTTCACATCACGCCTACCACGTCCTTGTCCCCGTGCCGCCATCAAGATCTTGTTCACACCCAACATTCAATATTAAGGTTATCAGTCTTAACATTTAAGGCAAAGTGTGAATAGTCTCTAGAATGAAAACACAGCAACAGTCATGCAATTTATATCACAAGGATATCCTATATGCATGAGACACAACTCAAAGAATGCAATGAAGCATGATTCAGTCCATATTCCCAGGCTTTAATAGGAACGAACTACTCTGATACCAAATTGTAACGACCCAATTCCCATACGTGATGATCATACTGGAAATTAAGTGTCACCAATACTTTGAGTGGGATAAAGGTAAACAAAGTCTTGATCGATGGTGGTGCAGCGATCAGTCTTTTGCCTGAAAGGATGTCAATTAAGGCGGGTAAGCATCCTAATGATTTAGTCCCTACAAATATTGCTGTGACAGATTTCAGTGGGACTTCGATTCCGGTCAGAGCGCTGGTTACTCTGACTGTGAAGGTTGGCTCGTTTGAGCGCAACACTGTGTTTGTGGTGGTTCCATCGAGAGCAAGTTATAATGCTTTGCTGGGGCGAGATTGGATCCATGGTGTAGGTGCAGTTCCTTCTACTGTGCATCAGAGTGTTTTTCTATGGATAAAAGATGGTAAATCTGAAGTCATCAAGGCAGATTCAAACCTTTATGTCGAACAACTACACATTGATTTCAGGATGTACAATTCTAAATTGAAGCCTCTGAATATTGATCGGACACTAAATTCTTATAATTGTGAAGGTTGCTAGTTGTCCTCTGAAGGCCTCTCGGTAATGAAAGTCATGTTTCGAGTTCAATGGCTGAGTTTATAGCAGAAGCGCATTGCATTGAGAATCAAAGTAATATTAATGAAATAAATAATTCAGTGTATTCTATTTCTCATGATATTATTGATCCCACTTTTGATTGCATCTATGATCTAGAACCATTGGGTTTCGAGAAATATTCGGTAAAAGATGATGATCATTATAAAGGGTTCGAATCTCAAGATCCTTTAGAGGAAGTAAATCTGAGGACTCTTGATGATGTTCGAATTACATATATATGTAAAGATCTCGTTGATCCTTTTCGAATTGAACTTTATAATCTTTTACATGAGTTTAAAGACTATTTTGCTTGGGATTATCATGAGATGCCTGGTCTCGATTTTTCACTTGTAGAACATCGATTATCATTAAAACCAAATGCTAGACCTGTGAAGCAAACTCCAAGGCGTTTTGCTCCAGAGATTAATGAGAAAATTAAAGAAGAAATAGAACGCTTGGTTAAAGCGAAGTTTATTTGTACTGCATGATATGTTGAGTGGGTCTCGAATATAGTCCCAGTGATGAAGAAAAATGGGAAGTTAAGAGTATGCATTGATTTTCGAGATTTGAATAATGCTACTCCAAAAGATGAGTATTTTATGCCAATTGCAGATATGTTAATCGATTATGCAGTGGGAAATGAAATCCTTAGTTTGATGGACAGTTATTCAGGATATAACCAGATCTTTATTGCGGAGGATGATGTGTCTAAAATTGCTTTTCGTTGTCCTGGGGCATTAGGTACTTATGAGTGGGTGGTTATGCCTTTTGGTTTGAAAAATGCTGGTGCAACATATCAGCGGGCAATGAATGCTATTTTCCATGAGTTTATTGGAAAGTTTATGAAAGTTTATATCGATGATGTCATGGTCAAATCGATTTCGGTAAGTCAACATATCGACCACTTGAGAAAAGCATTTATCACCATGAGAAAGAAAGGATTAAAAATGAATCCTTTGAAATGTGCTTTTGGTGTATCGGCTGGAAATTTCTTAGGTTTTGTTGTTCATAAAAAAGGAATTGCAATTGATAAAATAAAGCAGGTGCAATACTGGCATTATCCGCACCCAAATCGAAGAAAGAGGTACAATCTTTCTTGGGCAAGGTAAATTATCTTCGAAGATTTATTTCGAATCTTTCGGATAAAACTCGGGTGTTTGCCCCTTTGGTAAAATTAAAGAACGATTCACAGTTTGAATGGACAAAGGCGCATCAATTAGCGTTCGATTCGATTAAGAATTATTTGTCTAAGGTTCCAATTATGGCAAATGTTCGTCCACATGAGTCTCTAAAATTATATATTGCAGCGTCTGAGAGCACCATTGGATGTATGTTAGCCCAAGATGATGAAAACGGGCATGAACGAGCTGTTTATTACTTAAGTCGAGTTCTAACTGATATCGAAACAAGGTATTCCCCGATAGAGAAATTATGTTTGTCTTTGTATCATGCTTGTATAAAATTAAAGTGTTATATGGTGGCTAAATTGGTAAAAGTTATTGCGCAAACTGACTTAATCAAATATATGCTTAGTTTCCTAATGTTACGCGGGCGATTGGGAAAGTGGATGCTAGCATTAACAGAGTTTGATCTACAATATATCCCAGCTAAGGCTGTAAAAGGATAGGTCATTGCAGATTTTCTTGTGGATAATTCAAAAGATCTGAATGACCAGGGTGCAAATGTAATCGAAGTGAAAATCGGTTATTGGAAGTTATATTTTGATGGGTCAAAACATAAAGATGGCATAGGAGTTGGAATTTTAATTGTTTCACCAGAGGAAATTCCGTCGAAATTTTTATTCGAAATAAAATATCCTTGTTCGAATAATGAGACAGAGTACGAAGCTTTGATTTTGGGCCTCGAAATCTTAATTAATAAGGGAGTTTCGGAAGTTCAGATATTAGGGGATTCCAAGTTGGTTTTGAAGCAGTTATCGAAAGAATTTAAATGTAATAATGAGAGGTTACAGAAGTATTTGACAACTGCTTGGGAGTTGTTAACTTCTTTTCAAAAAATTTCTTTGGTTCATATTCCAAGGATTCAAAATGAAATGGCTAATGAATTAGCCCAAATTACTTCAAAGTATAAAATCGGTCCAGGAACTCTTAAAAATTTGGCCAGTATTCATCAGATTTTAGTACCTGCAAGTGAAAGAGAAGTTTTGTGCATCGATGAATGGGAAGATATTAATTGGAGGAAGCCTATTGCTCAGTATTTGAAAGATCCCAATATTCCAGTCGATAGAAAAATGAAATTACGAGCAATGAATTTTGTTTTAATAGTTGATGAGTTATATAAGAAAGGTGTCGATGGGAGTTTATTGAGATGTTTAGGTCAAAATGGCCAAAATATTTCTTTGGGTGAAGTTCACAATGGGATATGTGGTGCCCATCAGATTGGAAAGAAAATGAGGTGGGTGTTATATCGCAATCATGTATACTAGCCATCCATGATAAAAGATTGCATCGATTATGCAAAAGCATGCCTAGAATGCCAGAAACATGGCTCGATTCAACAAATCCCAGCATCCGAATTACATTCGATAATAAAACCATGGCCATTTAGAGGTTGGGCTTTGGATTTAATTGGGTTAATTCATCCTCCTTCATGAAAAAACACAAGTTTATCTTGGTAGCAATTGATTATTTCACAAAATGGGTCGAAGCGATTCCCCTTATAGAAGTAAGTCAAAGTGAGATAATAGATTTTATCGAGGAACATATTATACATCGATTTAGAATTCCTCAAACATTAAGTACTGATACAGGTTGAGAAGCCGTATCCTCGAGGATTAATCTTTGGGTTATTCCTGAAGGATTTTTTATTAATGAAGTGGGAGATGTTGAAAGCTTGATTAATCAATAGATCTTCTCCTTCAGCACTAGGGAAGAAAGAAAGTTTCTTGTTTGCCCTCTCTAGGGATTCAATCGATCCGAGGAAACAATGGGTATTTGTGCCTATTGTGAAGGGGATTAAGATTCTTGAATCATTAGCTTGCAGTCGAGGGTCGTCAATGACTTCATCATTGACTTGATTTAATATGCGAAGAGCTGGTGGAGCCGGTGGTACTACCACAGGACCTTTTCCTTTGTCTTGAACAGTAGCATGAGAAGAGGAAGTGGCCATTATAAAATGAAGGAACGAAAAATGAAAAGTTAGAGATTCTGTAATGTAAGAGGGATGCAGAGAATAATGGGTTCAGGAAAAGTTTGAATAAGGGTGAGATTGGTGAATTTAAAGTGTTACTGTAGCCGTTACTGTAGAAAGAATGTGAAAAAGGATAACTTCGCTTTGAAGTTGAAGTGAAAGGAAGAAGAAGCGTGAGTCTCAGAAAACATGTCGAGTGGGTCAGTATTAATGGGAAGTTAAATGATAGTTATTACTGATTTAAAAAAAATTGGAGTTTGAATTTGGATCAAGTGTTTTATCTTCCAATAAAGGAATCGAAGACAAACACATTAATCCAAGGGAGCAATTTGTTGATCGGAAAATATTTTCGATGAAGGTGAATTGTTCGAATTGATAAAGCGGTCGAAAACATAAGCAGTTTTCGAAAAGACACACGTGTAAGCATCAGACAGAGGTTTTCGACACGGATTTGATTTTGAGGCTTTTCGATAAATCGAGCAAGTCAATCAAATAGGATATTCGAATTGGTTAATCGAAATAGTTTATTCGAATAATTGATTCTAATAATTATGGTAGTGGAGAAGTTAAAGGCTTTCATCACCGAGGAAATCATGGGGAATGTGTACAATCAAAAGGCGAGAACGATTACCAAGGAGAAAGCATTCAGAATTGTAAAATTGTAGTTAATTGTAATTAATTGTCAGTTACCAAAAGTAGATTATAAATACTAGGAAGTCTTAAGGAATTAGGGTTGGAACTTTGTTTTAGAAATACACTCAAGCACACTCATATCCCCAGAGAATTTATGAGTTTGCATTCGACTTCAATTTCTGTAGGGTTCGTTCCATGTTTTTATTCTTCCATTTACATTTTCTGTAAACTCTATTTTTCAAGTAAATTTATCATTTAAGCAACCTTTAATTTCTGTGTTCAATTTACATTCCAGTACTTTTACTTTTCATGCTAAAGCCCTTTGACTCAGTTGAAGGAATTTCATTGCTTTGTTTAATTTCAACGCAATTTCTTCAATTCCAGTTAACCTTTTCTTTTCGAAAACTTTATTTTGTTGTCTTTTATCTTGAATTAAATATTTTAATTTCTTTTTATTCCCAAATCCCATCTAATCGAAGACACTTTGATGTACTTTTAGAAAACTGGTACCTGCAAAGAGGAGTAGTATTCATACCCTGGGTCGAGCTATGCGATCCGGGTTGGACAAAGACCAGAACGACTGACCTCTTATAAGGTTGGCTCATCATCGACCTCTTCCTAAAGAGCTCGGTCAAATCACCATAGAGGCCCAAGCAAGCCCAAAGCAGAGGATTACAGCCCACCCGAAGGTGGCTGACCAAAAGATAAGTGATCTCACCCACAAAAGATAAGATAAGATAACTAACTTATCTCAAAGAAGGTCACTCAACACTACTATAAATACACTGGAGCACCCAGGTATAACTCACTCTCTGATTCTACACAAAAAAAACCTGCTTAAAGCCCATGCTAACTTAAGCATCAGAGTCTCTTACAGGTACCACCACCCACTAGTGACCCAGGATCAGCAGTATCTCAAGATTCAGCAAGTCGGATCCAACAGCTCCGATCACACTCGAAGATCTCGTCCGAGATCGACCTTCAGTTTGAGGTAACCCTCGAAACATTGGCGCCGTTGCCGGGGAATCTGGAAGTCATCCCACCATCATGGCAGACAATCCAGACAACGATCATAACTCCAGTTTGGAGGAGAGAACGCCGCATAAGAACATGGATGCTGCATCAAAGGAAACACCTCAGTCCAAGGGAGACAAGCAAACCCCAAACACAGAGATCTTAGATGCAATCTGTGAACAACAGGATCGCCTTCAACAGTTCAAACAGGAAGCCAAACGGCAGCGGGAGGCCGAGAGAGACCTCCGGAGAGAAACAAGATAGCGTCGAGAGCTGGAGGACAAGCTCCTAAAGCTCGAAGATGACCTCAAAACTAGGACCACTCGATCCAGCCGCGAAGATAGCCCCCACAAGGACCAAGACCCGTTCACAAAGGAGATCATGAAAGCTAAAGTTCCAGAAGACTTCAAAGCCCCCGACATGACCCTGTACAACGGTACGTCTGATCCAAACCATCGTCTCAGCAATTTTAGAAGTCGGATGTATCTTATGGATGCCTTAGATGCAATCCGTTGTAAAGCCTTCCCGACCACTTTAACCAAGACGGCAATAAAGTGGTTCGACAGCTTGTCGCCCAGGTCGGTAACAAGCTTCGATGACCTCGCCAAGAAATTCTTAGCTAGATTCTCCATCCATAAAGACAAAGCCAAACACGCTCCAAGCCTGCTAGGGATTAAGCAAGGAGATCGGGAAAGCCTCCGGAGTTACATGGAAAGATTCAACAAAGCATGTCTAGACATACGAAATCTTTCAACAGAAGTAGCCATCATGGGTCTCATTAATGGCCTACGAGAAGGACCCTTTAGTCACTCCATATCCAAAAAGTATCAAACATCTCTCAACGAGGTTCAAGAATGGGCGGAAAAATACATTAATATGGAAGAGAACTCCCAATTAGGAGAAACCTCCAAGACTGGATTCTCCTACCCACCTCGGGACAAGGATAAAGAGTCCAGGAAGAAAGAAGACCAACCTACTGAGAAGCCCAGAAAGTACCACAACTACACCCCTCTTTGAGTGTCTCTCGTAGACGTTCACCGGGAGATATGCAACACTGAGAAGATCCCACCGCCTCGCTCGATTATACACAAGAGAGGAGGAAGTCGAACAGAGTATTGCGAATACCACCGAATCTACGGGCATTCTACCAACGAGTGCTACGACCTAAAGAATGTCATAGAACAATTGGCACGAGAAGGGAGATTAAATCGGGTCTTAGCCAATAGAGCATATGAACAAAAAAAGAGAAGAAGGAGGATTCACAGAACGTCCCCCTCACACCCCTGAGAGACATGTTCACATAATAAATGAAGGATTCGCAGGAGGAGAGATCTCTAAATCATCCCGTAAGAGACACCTCAAGGAAGTGTATCATGTCGGAGGAGGGGACAGGTCACCCAACCTCCCCACTATTACCTTTACTCAAGAGGACACCGCAGGCATCATCCCGGGACAAGATGACCCGGTGGTCATCACCATCGTACTCGCCAACGCCAATCTCCACCGAACATTGGTAGACCAAGGAAGCTCCGCAGATATCCTGTTCAAACCCACCTTTGATAAAGTCGGCCTATAAGAGAGAGAGAGCTCAGAGCTTATCCAAATAGCTTGTACGGACTCGGAGACACCCCAATCCAACCCCTTGGGTACATCCTACTGCACACAACATTGGGAAAAGGAACACGATCTAGAACGTTGAGCATAGACTACATCGTAGTCAATGTGAACTCCGCATACAATGCCCTCATACGTCAGACAACGTTAAATCAACTCGCCGCGGTGGTCTCCACTCCACATCTATGCATGAAGTTCCCAACTACAGAAGGGATCGCTACCATAAAGGGGGACCAAAAACTCGCGCGATGCTGTTACAATGAAAGTCTGAACCTTAAAGGCGACCCCAGAGGAAAGGAAACCAATACTATAGAACTCGGGGGAATTCGAGCTAGCGAAGAACTCCGCCCTCAGCCAGAAAGTGAAACCAAAGAAGTTCAAATTGGAGACACTCAAGACAAAACAACAAACATATGGGCAAATCTAAATGAATAAAGGAGCTGCTAACAAAGCTCCTAAAGGACAATTCCGACCTCTTTTCATGGAAGGCCGCCGACATGTCCGGTATTGATCTCGGACTAATGTGTCATAAGTTAGCCGTATATCCTGGGTCTCGACCAGTACAACAGAAGCATAGGAAGCTTGGTCCGGAGAGGTCGCAAGCCGTAGAGGAGCAGGTACATGCCTTGTTGGAGGCAGGCTTCATAAGGAAGGTGAAATATCCATTATGGTTAGCCAATTTAGTATTGGTCAAAAAGTCAAATGGGAAGTGGCGGATGTGCACTAACTATACCGACCTCAACAAAGCCTGCCCAAAGGATCCTTATCCACTCTCGAATATAGATACACTAGTCGACGCTTCATCGGGATACAAGTACCTCTCCTTCATGGATGCTTACTCGGGATATAACCAAATCCCGATGTATCAACCCGACCAGGAGAAAACTTTATTCCTAACCCCAAGAGCAAACTACTGCTACGAAGTCATGCCCTTCGGCCTCAAGAACACATGGGCTACATATCAAAGATTGATAAACAAAGTGTTTGCCAATCACATCGGAAATTTAATGGAGGTTTATGTAGACGACATGCTGATAAAGACACAAAGAGAGGAAACATTGTTATTCGACCTCACTGAAGTGTTCAACACCATAAGAAAGCTTGGGATGAGACTTAAGCCCACAAAGTGCACCTTCGCAGCAGAAGCTGGCAAATTCCTAGGCTTCATGCTCACTCAAACAGGGATTGAAGCTAACCCGGATAAATGCCAGGCCATACTTAGCATGAAAAGCTCGACCTGTGTTAAGAAGGTCCAGCAGCTCAACAGAAGGCTGGCGGCTCTGTCTAGATTCCTAGCTGGATTGGCATTAAGATCCCTCCCTTTCTACGCAACACTAAGGAAAGGAAAGAGGTTTGAATGGTCCCCAGAATGTGAAAAAGCATTCCAAGACTTCAAGACATTCCTGGGGCAACCACCCATCCTAACCTAACCCAGGGAAGGTGAAGAGCTAATCCTATACCTCGTCATAGGAAGTCCGGCAATAGCTTCAGCACTAATCAGAGAAGACGAAAAGGGACAACAGCTCATCTACTTCATCAGTAAGGCTCTACAAGGGGCTGAACTAAACTACCAAAAAATAGAAAAGTTCACCTACGCCCTTATACTCACTTCTCGACGACTCTGGCTATATTTTCAAGCCCACACTATCAGAGTACGGACCATTCAACCCATAAAAAGTATTCCACAGAAAACAGACTTAGCTGCAAGAATTCTACAATGAGCAGTCGAGTTGTCTGAGTTCGATCTCAAGTATGAAGCTCGGACAGCCATCAAGTCCCAATATCTGGCCGACTTCGTTGTAGAATACACCGACACCTCAGACACCCCCACCGGCTGGAACCTCTACGTTGACGGTTCATCAAATAAAGCCAGGAGTGGAGCCGGAGTAATCCTAGAAAGTAATCAAGGAACTCAACTTGAGCTCTCCTTAATGTTCGAGTTTCCCGCATCAAATAACCAAGTCGAGTACGAAGCCCTACTGGCAGGTTTGAAGCTGCCTAGGGAGGTCGGCGCTCAAACTTACCATTTTCAGCGACTCACAGGTAGTTACCTCGCAAATAGAAGGGAGCTACCAGGCTAAGGATCCTACCATGAAGAAATACCTAGACAAGACTAGAGAACAACTCGGAAAATTCATGGGATATAAGATCCGACATATACCTCGGGAACAAAATACACGAGCTGATGCACTTTTGAAACTAGCCAGCACCAAACCTGGGGGCAACAATAGAAGCCTCATCCAAGAAACACTACAAAGCCCGTCAACCTTGGAAGAAAGAAAGGTCTTAAGCATATCAGACCAGGACCAAGGGTGGATGACTCCCAGAGTCAGCTATCTCAAGTATGAAACACTTCCCGCATACAAAAAAGAGGCAAAAAGGCTAGTACGAGAAGCGCAGTACTACACCATAGTGCACGACGTCCTATATAGGAGAGGAATCTCTACACCCCTCCTAAAATGCGTCCCGACCTTCGCTACGAGGGAAGTTCTTGAGGAAGTCCACAGTGACATGTGCGGTAACCACTTCGAGGTGCAAGCTCTTTCCAAAAAGGTACTTCGAGTTGGTTTTTACTGGCCGACGTTACAAAAGGAAGCAACAAAGTTCGTCAAAACATGCCCTCCATGTCAGAAGAATGCCAACTTTCACATCGCACCACCCGAAGAACTCATTTGTGTCACTTCACCCTGGCCATTCGCAAAGTGGGGGCTCCACCTCCTCGGACCTTTCCCTCAGGGATCAGGGCAAGTCAAGTTCCTCATTGTAGGAATAAACTATTTCACAAAGTGGATCGAGGCTGAACCTTTAGCCACTGCCACCGCCCAAAGAAGTCGGAAGTTCTTTTACAGAAATATTGTCACAAAGTTTGGGGTCCCATACTCCATTACCACAGACAATGGCACTCAGTTCACTGACACAGGCTTCAGAAACCTGGTAGCCGATTGAAAAATCAAGCACCAGTTTACCTCTGTAGAGCACCCGTAAGCCAATAGATAGGCGGAAGCCACCAACAAAGTCATACTAGTCGGGTTAAAGTGAAGACTACAGGATGCCAAGGGAGCTTGGGTCGAAGAGCTCCCGCAAGTCCTATGGGCATACCGGACAACACCACACTCAACCACCGGAGAATCACCATTCCGACATGCTTACGGAATGGAGGCAATGATTCCCGTGGAAATAGAAGAAGGATCCCCTAGAGTGATCCTCTATAACGAAGACACCAACTCCCAAGCTCAAAGGGAAGAGCTCGACCTAGTTCCAAAAGTCCGAGAAAGAATTCGGATCAAAGAGGAAGCCCTAAAGCGTCAAATGGCTTTAAGGTATAATTGAAAGGTAATCCAGCGAAGCTTCGCCACCAACGATCTCATCTTAATCCGAAATAATATCGGAGCAGGTCGGTTAGGAGAAGGAAAGCTAGCAGCTAACTGGAAAGGGCCATACCGAGTTACAGAAGTACTAGGAAAAGGCTACTATAAGGTGTCCGACCTCGAAGGGCGAGAGCTACCAAGGTCATGGCATGGCTGTAACCTAAGAAGGTACTATAGCTAGAAAATATTAAAGACCTTAGGTCAAGGCGCACTCTTTTTCCTAAAAAAGGTTTTTTAATGAGGCGCCAGGCCGAGATCTAAAAAACTGCCCAACCTAGAAGGGTAAGCACTCATATGTACACACTTTTATTTATGTTTTTATCTCATTATTACTCGAATGAAAGTTATTAATTCCCTAAAAAGTTTTCTACCAAGACGCATTAATCTAAGCTCATAAAACGCAAAAATTTATCGCCCGATTACAAAGAGGTCGGCAAGGTGAAGCGATAGAAGCAATTTAATGCAAGAAGTTATAAAGAGTAACCCATAAAAAGTGACCTGACGATGTCTAACTAAAAATGGGATTACTAAAAATAACTTAAGAAGGCCCGACAGAGAAGTCGGAACAATGAAAGGATCACTGAAAAGAGACCAAAAAGCCAAGTGCTTAGCTGAAAGGTACAAAGTCTCGAAAAAAGACATTACTTAAAAAGCAAAAGCACAAGTCGGAAGAAGGCTAAAAAGTCATCCAAACAAGCTATAAAGAAAAGGTTCCCCATAGGAACACTACCTAAAAAGTTGATTGGAATACGACTGAAAGCCAGGACAGTAAAGGCATACAGGTCAACTCCAAAAAGGGACGACCTAAAGAGACAAATACAAAAAGAGAATAGGTAAGAGTCCAAAAAGTTAGAAAGCCTAAGGGTTGAAACGCCTAGCCAAAAAGGGTACAAAACTCCTGAAAGGAGATATTACTCAAAAGGCAAAGGCCTAAAAAGTCATCCAAACATACTAAAAAGTTTCACACGAGAACACTACCTAAAAAGTTGTTTAGAATTTGACTAAAGAGCTTGGATGACAAGTCGCAAAGATGATACAAATGAGGTAGCCACCACAAGGGAAACCAAGGCAAACCCCACCTCAAGGGGTGTCAAAGGTTGAAAAAAGCATATCGTCACAAGCAGAGTTAATTCAACACGAATTAAAGCATTAAAGACTCAAAGGATGCCTAAACGGCAGCCCAAGAGTTTAAAGTGTTGTTTTTTAAATAAAGTTGCTAGGAAGCAACTAAATGTGAAAGATTCAGCCATAGAAACTTGCAAAAAAGTTCAACAAAGTCCACAGGTCAGACTATACCAAATACAAAAAAAAAGCTATAATAAGAAATCATTAA
Organism: Arachis hypogaea; assembly: GCF_003086295.3. Lineage (NCBI taxonomy): Eukaryota > Viridiplantae > Streptophyta > Magnoliopsida > Fabales > Fabaceae > Arachis > Arachis hypogaea. The sequence continues at coordinate 26,379,917 of NC_092053.1, read as the reverse complement.
GGATCTGAAGTCGCATCAGCAGCAGCACCCTTAGGAGAAGGAGGCATGGTCGAGATGGGGGTGGCATTGACAACTCCATCTGGCTCGTTCAAAATCTCCACGTCAGGCTCGGGATTAGGTGGGACCACCTCGCCAGAAGGAGCTGCGATAGTGGAAGCTGAGGAAGCCTTAGGTGGTGGCACAAGAGGAGGACCTTCATCTTCATCATCTGGGGCAGGCACGATCTTGCCATCCTCCACCATATCTCAGGAGCAAGAACCCAGACTTGGGCCTTTAGATTTTCATACATCTCGGTCACGCTACTTACGATATGACCTTGAAGCTCGGCATAATCGTCTTGAGTAGAATGAAGTCTTTCCTTAGTCTCCAAGAGCTCGCCATATGTGCAGGTATAGCTCTCCTTATACTTTTTGGCCGTCTCCTCGGCCAGATTTGCAGTCGCCTCCGCTGCAGTAGCTCGAGACTTCTCCTTCTCAACATCAAGCTCCAATTTAGCCACCTTGGCATCTAGTTTGTCTTTCAAATACTTAATCCTATCATACTCAGATCTAGCATCCTCCATAAAAGCTCTGGTAGCTCAAACCGGAGACTCCCAGACAACTCGGGATAAGGATGCTCCCAAATTGGCTATCCAAATACTATTGCTCGTTATAAAATCGAGGTGGTGAAGGATTGAAACGTCGTCCAGAGGGACTTTACCATGAGGAGCAATCAATTCTGTGGCAAATGCCACACCATCAAATTCTTTGTCATCAAGATCATAAGTACCAATAGTCTTTTGCTTCTTGGGAGGGGGACCAGCAGCAGTAGGAGAGGAGGCAGCACCAGAGGTCGTCTGAGACGGGTCAGACGGAACTATCCAAAGTCTCGGGGTCGAGATAATCTTCCTCGGACCCTGAGACTCAGCCGCCAGCTTCTTCAGAGGCAGCTCTACCAAAGACCCATCCCCCAACGTCTTATGTGACAGATTGTGGGCCACCATCGCTTTCTTGGCCTTCCGAAAGGACTTCATAGAATCCGAAGATTTAACCATCTCTGAAAAGAAGCCAGAAAAATGATTACACAGTTAGAAGAGGATAAATTCACAAATAAGAATAGAAAACTATATGTAAAGAAAGAGGTCGGACGCTACCTAGCTCAGCACGAAGAAGGGAAATATCTCCTAAAAACTTCTTAGTATCCAGGTGAGGAGGTTCCCCCTAATGCTCCTCCAAAACACTCACAAAAGCCTTTTCTACCTCATCTAAACTCTCCCAAGAGTATTTTAGGTCTACAGGATCTTTTTGCCACCATAAAGGAAAGGTCGGCTCATCATTCTCATCCAAAAAGAAAGGGCAAACGCCCTCAACATCTCGGTAAAATAGTAATTTTTAAAGTCACAAAAAGATTCATCAAACATTAAGAACACTTTCTTTCCCTGGGTAGCTCGGAAAGAGATCCAATAAGCTTTCTTCTTAGCCACTCCAGGTTTGGTCAAAACAAACAGGTAAAGGAAAAGAGACTGGGAAGGATGAACACCTAGTTCTCGACACAACAACTGAAAAATCTTTATAAAGGCCCAAGAGTTCGGATGAAGTTGCGAAGGGGCCACATTACAGTTTCACAAGAGCTCGGTTTCGAAGGCAGTAAAAAAAATGGTAATATTCAGCTGGGAAAAGAAATAGTTGTAGGCATAAAAGAAAGGTTGCTCTGTCCGCACTAAAGGAGGGAAACTAACTCCTTATTTGCGTCTAATTCAATGAATAAACCTGAATTGGTTTGGAAAGATACTTAGAGACTATTAGCTGATGGCATTTTGTATTGTAGAAGATGCGAGTTGCAATTGCTAGGTACTTTTCAAACTTTTGTTTGAGTATTTATTATTGATTAAGTTTCTGTGTAAATGGTTATATCATGATATTTTTAGTTTTTATTTGTGATGAATTAAAACTTCTTTTCACTTATTTCTTAGAGCTCATGATCACAGAAGAAGAACTTGAAATTCTTTGTTTAATTGAAGTTGAAAAATTATTGGAAATGAACGGCAGAAGCTTGAAAGATTTTTGCCAAATGCTTTTTCCTAATCAAGATTTGGCTTCTCATGTTTCAAATTCTATGATTATGAATGAGTTGGGTTATGATGTACATCAACTTCGGGATGAACATGCTGCAAATTTGAAAAAATTGATAGAAAAACAAAAACTCATCTACCAGAGAATAATTGACACAGATACAAATAAAAGAGTTTGGTTCTTTTTTGTTTATGGATTTGGTGAAATTGAAAAACTTTTTTCATGGAAATTATCTTCTCGTCTTCTTCAGAAATTGTTTTAAATGTTGCTTCTAGTGATATTGCATCTCTATTGGTACCTAGTGGAAAGACTGCACACTCATTATTTTGCGTCCCAATTGAGTTAAATGAGGAATCTGTGTGTAATATTAAAAAATATAGACAACGAAAAGAACTTATTTGTCGGGATTCTCTAATAATATGGGATGAGGCACGCATGACGAATAAGTTTGTACTTGAAGCACTTGGTAGAAATTTTTGTGATTTAATGAGTTCGAATGTGCCTTTGGCTCATGATATTCCCTTTGGTGGAAAAGTTATTGTGCTTGGTGGTGATTTTAGGCAAGTGTTACCAGTTATTCCTAAAGAAACTCGTGCTGAAATAGTTATGGCTTCAATTAATGTGGTTGACAAAGAATCTTCGGCTGTAAAAGAATTCTTTTGTATCAAATTTAGATGAAGTAAAAGAATTCTCTGATTGGATCTTAAAGATTGGTGAAGGTTCTTATGGGATACAAAAGGAGGATAAAATTATTGTTGATATTCCAAGTGATTTACTTATTCCGCCAACTGATAATCCTATTTAGGATATTGTTTCAGCTATATATTCAGATATTCATGATAACCACGGTAATGCTTCATGTTTTCAAGAACGTGCTATACTTGCTCCTACTGTTGACATTGTGTAATAGATAAATGATTTTGTTGTTGACATTCTTCCTGGGTTTGAAAAGGTTCATTTGAGTTCTGACTCTTTTTTTCAAAGCGATTGTCAAGATGGGATTGTAACTGATTGGTTGACAACTGAGTTTTTGAACCAACTGTTGCATCTTGCTGAAGTTGACAATTCTTTGTCCCTTAATATTGTATTCTGTGATTGTAACTTCAAGTTTTATGATATCTACCTTTTTTTTGGCTTTTTCCCGTCTCTTGGTGTAACTTTGACTACCTCTTTTTTGTTAGTCTGTAAAATGTACTGTGTTAATATGCAGACTACCTCCCTATTTTGGTATGAGATATTTTAAGCCTACTTTTATATGGTTGAAGAAGCCTACAATCATTTGGCCTTGAGCATAATTTTTAGTTTCTATAACTCCTTTAATCAAATTCTATACTAGAGATCTTTTGAGTCATTCTATTTTTTTGGCTTTTATGTTTTTTCAAAGTAGCTTATTATCTTCTTTTTATTTGTCTTTAGCATGTACTTTGTGTCAATATCTAGATGTGTTTGATGTAATATGCTTATATTTAATAGGTCAAGAAAATGTGTCCAAATAATCCCGATGCAACAAAGAAATTAAAGGAATGTGAAAAGGCAGTTATGAAAGTTAAATTTGAAGAAGCCATTGTTGCACCAGAGTCTGAAAGGCATTCAGTAGCTGAATCTATAGATTACCATTCGGTAGGTACTATTTTGACTGTTGTTTCTTATGATAGAATCTTTAGATGTTTATTTTTGGTGTTCCCTTGTTATTCATGCAAAAAAATATGAAAATTTAGGTTCAAATTTATTTTGCTTGATCAGCACCGCTTGTGGCACCTACTAGCTATTACCTATTAAAGTTACATAATTTGGTGTGCTTGAATTTTAGTCGGATGATTTTTGTATTATTATAAGCTCTTTTTTTAAGTTATGGTCACTAATTAAGAAATCTTTTCTCGTTAACATTTTACATTAGCCTCTTTCTAAGATCATAAAATGCCTTAATATTATTCAAATGGATCTTATTATTTTTAGCTACTATACATGCATACCCTTCATATAAAGTAGCTAATTGGAACTATGTTAGCTTAATTGCCCAAAATTTAATTGGCAATTTTCTTCTATGTTTCAACATCAATGAACTTTGTATTTTTTATGCTTCAGCATCAGTAATTCTTTTTTCCTTTTGGTGCACCCATTTGCCTTTTTCACATTTGATTATTTCTTAATATTTGTAAATACTACTAAAAAGTATCATAGCCCAAAAGTTCGTAAGATCTTGGATCAAACAAGTTTATATGGAAGCTGGGGAGATTGAAACAAAATGTAAGAAGATAATTATGCAGAATTACAAAATTTAAAGTATGAGAGAGTCACTAGGAATTAAATTATTAGTTTTGTTATAGAATTATAATTTTTTAATTATAATTATAGCATGTAAATAATTCATGTAAATCAATAAAAAATCAATTTCTTTTTATACTTTCTTATAATCCCTTTTTTTTAATTTGACAAAGAAATAGGCCATACTTTGAATATGTGGCAAAAGGTTCTAGCTAGCAAGCCACGCTTTTGAAGCGTAGCCAAAACCAACCTAATTGGCACGCTTGAAAAGCATAGGCATATCTTCCATTATTGGCACGCTTTTAAAGCGTGGCTACAAGGTATACATATGGTTACGCTTTTAAGTGTGGCAATCTATAAAAGCGTGGCAATCTATAAAAGCGTGGCAAAAAATAAATGTGGCGATAAAGCAACTGACAAGTTTGCAGATGTTACCCTTTCAAAAGCGTGTCAGTAGCTCAAAAAGCGTAGCCAAAAGTTATCGCTACATTTTTTCAACATTTGGCCACGCTTTAAAAGCATAGCAAAATCGATGTTTTCTTGTAGTGATTATACTTTTATAGTAACAAAGGCTTATCAATTATATATGCCCATCCGTATTACATGACCAGAAAAAATTTGGGTGACAATCCCTTAGTTAATGGAACCGCTATCATCATATCAGTACCAATATGCTCAATAGACACTTTTCGTTTCTGCACTTCCTTCTTAATTGTCAAGTACTTTCAAATCCATGTATTTTGTACCCTTAGAGTACTTGTTATTCTTTGAAAAGAAAACAACTGCAGAATTATCACAATAAAGTGTTAGTGGCTTAGTTATACTTTCAATAATACTATGCCTTAAGATAAAATTCCACAACCATAATGCTTGAACTGTGACTTCAAAGCATGCCACAAATTCTGTCTTCATCGTAAAAGTAGTAATGATAGATTCTTTTACACTTTTTCATGAAATAACTCCAGCTAACATAAAAATATAATCAAAAGTTGACTTTTTCGAGTCTATGCATCTAGCAAAATATGAATTTGAGTTGCCAACCACTTCAAGGTCATCTGAGTTTTATAAGTGAGCATGTGTTTCTTGGTACCTTTTAAATACCTAAGAACTTTCTTTGTGGCCTTTCAGTAATCTATTCTAGGATTACTTTAATATCAACTCAACATCCCAACAGCAAAACTTATATCTGATCTAGTACACGTCTGAATATACATCAAACTTTCAACCACTAAAGCATAAGAAATTGACTCCATTGCTTTTCGTTCCGATTCATTCTTGGGACATTGCATTTAACTAAATTTATCTCCCTTTTAAATTGGAACTATTCTTGCATAACAACCTTCCATTTTAAACCTTTCTAACACATTTTTGATATATCCTTTTTGTGACAATCTTAATATACCTTGTGATCTATAATGGAATATTTATATTTCTATTACATAGGATGCACACCTATATCTTTCATTTCAAACTTATTAGAGAAAAAATTCTTTAAATCATATAACAAACTAACATCATTAGCAACAAGAAACATATCATCAACATATAGAACCAATATAATAAACTTGCTCCTACTGATTTTCATGTAGATACACCTATCAACAATGTTCTCTATAAAATTATATGTTAAGGTGGTATCATTACATTTGATAAACCACTGTCTAAAAATTTGTTTTAGTCCATATATTGACCTGTTTAATTTGCACACCAAAATTTTTTTGTGGTTAAAAACCCTTGAGGTTAGCTGGTCCATATAAACCTATTCTTCTAAGTAACCATTGAGAAAAACGGTCTTTATATCCATTTGATGAAGTTTTAAATCATAATGAACCACCAAAGCCATAACAATTCTTAAGGAATCCTCCTTTCAAATTGGTGAAAAGTTTTTTTTGTAGTCAATATTATCCTTTTGAGTGTGACCTTTGGCAACTGTAAAACTCTGACTAAACAAAAATTAAATAAAAAATTAATTAAATATGGGCCGACGGGGTGAAAAATTAGAATCATAATTTGAAAATTTAGACGTAATAATTGAATTTGGAGGATTTTTTTGAGTGAAAAAATACTTTTCTACGGAAAAATGTGTAAGGATGCATATTAGAAATTTAAATGGCAGTACTAGCTTAGATTGTCCGGTACTATGACTAAGAAAATTAATTATGTGAAGAGGGTTAAGAAATTAGAATTTATGATTTGTGAAAGTAAAAAAAAATTAAATGCAAATTAAAACACCAATCTTAAAGGTTTTGGTCCAAAATTGGGCCAACAGGTTAAATCGAGTGAACTGGCTCCAAGCCCACACTATATAAGCCATACACTTGTGTGCAATTCAGCAACAAAACCCCCTTATTTATGAGTGTCACGCTGAATTGAAGATAGGGAAGAGTAGAGAAACCCTAGCCCTTTGATCTTCATAACTCCATAACTTTTGATCCGGAACTCCGGTCGACGAGCTGTTTGCGACGCGAAGCTCTCATTGAGCTCTTCAATTCCATCTAAGAAATTTGGTAAGCCTCTCCCTCACCAATCTCCAGTTTTGATTTTGGTGTGAAAAATCACGTTTTTGGCTTGTGTGTTCATGGAACTTGGTGATTCTTGTGTTTAGGGGGAGCTCTAGCTAGAGTCCTAGCTAGATATCATCACCAATTTCAGTCGGTAAAGGTAAGAGCCACTTTTTTTATTTCTTTATGAAGTTTTATGAAACCCTAGAGTTGAGTATTGTGTATATTATGTGAAATTAGTGTAGATTGAGTACTTGGGACATTAAATTGAACATTGGTGGTGTTTGAGCTTGGCGGAGGTGAACTTGAGACTTGGACTTGGTGGACTTCAAGTTTGAAAGTTTGGTTTTGACGTCATTGAGGTACGATTTTAGTTTCATTTAAATACCGTATAATGTAGCATAAAATCCTAGGGTAGATGTCCCTAGAATTAAGTTTGAATTGTATATTTGGATAGATTTAGTATGTGTAGATGATATGTTGTGGTAATTAATGATTTGGATGAGAATAGTGTAATGATGCATAGTTGATGTGTTGTTGGAATTGGTGTTAGATAGTGAATTGTGTGATGATGTATGAGATTGAATGGAGTTTTGATAATGAATGTGTGAAAAGTAGGAATGATTGATAGGATATTGGGAATTGGGGATTAAGATGTGAAGTGGATAAAATTTGAGTTGAAATAAGTAAATGAAGTAGGTTTGAATTTGGTTGAGTGTGAATATGTGAATTGAGTTGGTTTGGGGTCCTCTTGATGTGTTAAAACAAAGTTGGCTTGTAAACAATTGGAAGAATTGGTAAAGGTGTGTTTTTGGTTAAAACTTATTTTTGGCCAACTTTAGCGGGCCATAACTCGGTCCTCGAAGTTGAAAACTTTTTAAAGTTAGATTTTTATGAAATTCAGTTATCGATCTTTTCAACGGTTCGAGAATGGTTAAAAACGATTTAAAATGAAAAGATTATGCACATTTAAAGTTTTGGTAAAAACATTGCATTCCTGCAGCATATCAGCTTTTCTGGTTTCTGATATGCATGCGTACACGACTTTGGCGAAAATTGCACTCATGTGTACGCGAGCAGGTGCATGCGTATGCAACTTTGTCAAAATTCTGGATTAATGCGTACGTATGAGGCATGCGTGCGCATGACCACCTAGTTTCAAAAAACTTGAATTTTTTAGTTTTTAACCATTCTTTTAGCCTTTTAAACCTTTATAAACCCCGATAAGAGTATAGAACCAGTGTAATTAAGGATAGAAGAGTTAGGGACCAAATCTAAAGAGTTGAGTTAGTGAAATTGAGGAAAATGAATAAGACGTGAAGTGATGCGTGGTGAGGATGAATGTAATGATGAGTAATGATTGATTATGATGACGAACGATGATGATGAATGAGTTTAATTAAGAGTGAATTTGAATTGAGAAGAGATTGAAGATGATATTGTTAATGAGATTGCAAAATGAACGATGGGTTTAAGTTCTTGATAATTGGCGAATGATGACGGATTAGGGAGGTTAAGGATTCCTTCCGAGTAATATGTTGTATACATGAGTGAAGATTCTGATGAGATGATGATTGAGAAGTGTGACGGGCACTATATCCAGGATAAATAGACGAGTTAGGATTGAGAATTTTTCCTCTCTTGTTGTGGTTATAAATAAAGAGATACAGGCTTTTCTGCCTACGAAGTGTATAGAACACTCACCCTGCGAGACGAATAATGAGTTTAGAAAGAGATACAGGCTTTTCTACCTGCGAGGTGCACAGGGCACTCACCCTACGAGAGATACAGGCTGTTCTGCGTGTGAGATAAGGAAAGTGATGGTGAAATTGTGAATGGTTGTACGCTGATATGACAGGGCACTCACCCTGCGAGAGATACAAGCCTAGGTTGTTCTACCTGCAAGATAAGGAAAGTGATGGTGAAATTGTGAATGCAAATGGGCCTAAATCCGTCGGGCCAGCCCACGTAACCCGCCAAAAAAGGCGGGTTGGGCTGAAAAATTGGGACCGCCAAATAGAAAAGTCCGCTTAACCCGCACCGCTTAAAGCGCGGGTTTTGACAGGCTTTGGCGGGGCGGGACAGACTTTTCCGCCAGACTTAGTATTTTTTTGGCCAAAATCTAACTTCTTCCAACCCAAATTACAAGAGAATGAAGATGAAAATTGAGTATTTTGGATTATGTTAATTTTGCTTTGGAGACAATATTTATAATTATGTTTTGGATGAAAATTTGGTTTATAATTATGTTTATTAGATATTTATAATTACAAAGACTTTAATGTTTTTGAATATAAAAATTATAATTTTTTATGCCTTTAGAAATTATAAATTTATTAAAATGATTGTGAAATTATATATATTATTTAATAGTTAATAGTTAAAAAAAAAGAGGAAATTTGGCAGGCTTAGCCCGCCAGCCTGCCAGCCTGCAGTTAGGCGGGGTGGGGTGAGATTTTAGGACCGCCTCAATAGGCGGGGCGGGGCGGGCTTCCCCGCTTGCCACCCCTAGTTATATGATGATTTGATAGGGTACTAACCCTACGAAAGATACAGGCTGTTTTGCCTGTGAGATAAGGAAAGTAATGGTGAAATTGTGAATGGTTGAACAATGATATGACAGGATACTAACCCTGCGAGAGATACAAGCTTGTGTGCTTGTGAGGTGTACAGAGCTTTTAACTCTGTGAGGTGTATAGAGCATTTAACTCTGAGAGGTTCTGCGAGGTGTACAGGGCACTCACTCTGCGAGGTGTACAAGGCACTTACCCTGCGAGGCTATGCTATATAGCGAGTAAACAGCAGAGAGGACAATGTCCGGGTTAGTCACTGGATGTGTCGAATTTCGGCTGTATAACTGATATATGAGCTCATGGCTAGTAGGACAGACATGCATCATCTTCATTTGATTGAATTGTTTGGGTTTGCTACTTGTCATGGCTGTTTACCTGTTTATAATATATGACTATGTACTAATTGCTTTACTTGAATTTACTTGTGTGTTATTTGTTTGTCTTGCTTGTGTTTGCATAACTGAAATGTCCTTCATGCTAGTGTCAGTTGACGCTGAGGGTTGTCCTTGTTGAGAGGAAATGATGAAAAAATTGAATAATAAAGATAAATATTGAATAAGATTATTTAAGCTCCCTGGGTAGATGCATTGGAGTGATTCCACTTGCTCCGGGTGGAGGTTTTATGTGTTGATATAGAATGACTAAGTCGAATTACCTGAGGGTTGTTTTGGTTGAAGTTAGAGTGTTGTGGAAATAAAGAGGAAAGTGAATTAGAATAGAATTCTCTTATGATAGTTGCCTACTTATGGATTAGTGAGAATTTAGGATGGATATGATGAGGTAAGAAGTTTAAGATTACTTAGTAAGTTCGTGTTGCCTTATGCTGTATCTATTTGGCACTTTTACCATACTGGGAACCCATGGGTCAGGGGTTGTCATTCTGTATATATCTCTTATTTTTCAGATATAGGTCCTGGAGCTCAGCAGTGAGCTGTGGTTCATCTGAGAGATGGCAAAGATTATTGGACTCTGTTTCTATTTTGTTTAGAATCTCTCCATATTTATTTTGAAAAATTTATATCTATGTAATTATCTATTTTGGAGCTTGCCTATAGAGGCCTTGATGTATTTTTTGGGAGAGATAGAAAAGATACTGTTGTCAAACTTATTTTATTTCTGTACCCTAGCCGGCCTAAACTTCGTAGGTCGCGACTAGTGGCTAGTTTACTTATGATATATATATATATATATATATATATATATATATATATATATATATATATATATATATATATATATATATATATATATATATATATATATATATATATATATATATATGTGTGTGTGTGTGTCTTTATCTTATTCTTCCGTAATGTTTTATTGCTTATCGTTTTCCGAACGTGCTTTACCTTTCGTTTTCACCGATACATGAGTGTTTTCGATCGTGATTTTATTATACTCCTTTTCAGGCTTCTCGTTTTAATACTTTCTTTCAATTATATATATGTATTGTAAATCCACCTTGAGAGTCATACCACCTTATTATCATTAACTAATGACTTGAGTATAAAAATTTGAATATTAGGGGGTTACAGCAACAAGTCTAGCCTTATACTTTTCAATATTGCCTTGTGAGTCACATTTGATCTTGAATACCCATTTACAACTAATTTGTTTTGAACCTTTAGGCAATCGACTAGATCCCAAAGTTTATTGTCATCCATTGGTTTCAACTCATCTTTCATAGCATTAAACTAATTTTCAGAATAGTGAAATTCTATGGCTTGCTTAAAAGATACTAGATCTTTATCGATGCTTAGGTCACACTCTTCCTCAAGTGAATAAACCACAAAATCATCAGAAATTGCTGGTTTTTTCTGCCTTACTGACATTCTTAATATTTTTTGTGGTTCATCTAGCACTTGTTCATTTTGGACTTGTACATCATTGTTAAGCTCAACATTTATATGCTCATCTAGTGGGTTTCGAATATGACATTGTTGCCTTGGCATGTTATGTGGTCGTGACACAACAACAGGAACAACAACTTGAGAAGAACTATCATGTGTAGGAGTTATTACATGGTTCTCTTGAATATCCACCTTTCGTGATTTCTCACTCCTATTAAAATGTCATTTTCAAATTCAATTATTCTCATACTATGATCAAGACAATAAAATATACCTCTTTGATTTATCCAGATAGCCGATGAAGTAACCACTAATAGTTCTTGCATCAAGCTTCTTTTCATGTGGATTATATGCTTCTGCTTCTGTTGGGCAGTCCCAAACATGAAGATGCCTTAAACTGGGTTTTATTCCTATCCATAGTTCATAAGGTGTCTTAAGAATCGCTTTACTACGAACCCTATTCAGCAAATACGCATTGAATTTTAAAGCATACATTCATAAGGATAAATGTACATTGCTATAATTTATCATGCTCCTAACCATTTTCATAAGAGTATGATTCCGCCTTTCAGCTTCACCATTTTGCTATAGTGTGTCGGGTACTGTATATTGTACACATATGCCTTGACTTTAAAGAAGCTTTGCAAATGGATCTTGACATGGTCCATTTTCAATAAATTTTCATAATATTCACTACCTCTATCGGACCTCACAACTTTTATTTTTCTATGTAATTGCCTCTTTACCTCATTCATGAATATTTCAAGAACATTCACAGATTGATATACAAAGATATAAATAAAAATATTGAAAAAAATCGTCAATAAAAGTGATAAAAATACCTTTCATCATCCCAAAATGTATTATCAAACGGACCATAAATATCGGTGTGTATCAATTCAAGTAGTTGACTGCTTCTTGTAGCTGGATTCTTTGAAATAATTTTGGTTTGCTTTTCTTTAATGCAATCCACATACATCCCAATTAAAAAAAATTCAATTTAGGTAAAATCTCATTTTTCATTAACCTTATTTTTTTTTTTGGATATATGACCCAATCTTTTATGCAACAAGAAAGCATAAATTTCAATATGTGCATCACATTTACTATTAGTACCATGCTTAAGATTAAATAGGGATTAAGTAAAGTTACATTAAGATTGAAACATTATAAATCATCTACTAAAGAACCAAAATTATAATAGTAAAAAAGTTTATACAATAAAAAAAAAGTACTATGTTTAATCTTAAAATTAAAATCTACATTATCCAAATTCAAAACTGAAACTAAATTTATAGCACATTGAAGAATATAAAGACACTGTTTTAGATCTAAACAGCAATTATAGTCCAGGATTAATCTATACGTTCCAATTCCTTTAATAACTAAATTCTATTTTCCTATTGAGTAATAACTAATAACTATCATATTTAAAGTACTATAATTAGAGTTAGTTTTATTAATTACATGGACCACGTTATTATTTTAATAAAATAATTTACATTATACATAATTTATTACTCAACCAAAAGCAAGAATATTTTTCGAAAATTAGTGACACAATCATTAAAGAGTATAAAATATATGGTAGAATATAAATATATATTGAAAATAAATTAAATCACACATGTATTTATATACAAATACATTAGTGACTGATTTTAGTGACTGATTTTAGTGTACAAATAATATTTTTTATCATTAAAATATGTATACATTTATTATTATATCAATGGGTGGGAATTAGAAAATTTTAAAATCAGACAAAATTAGAAATATTTTGGTAAGATAATATTAATGATGTGTTATTCGTAGTTGAAGGACATGTAGTTAGTCCACCCAAAACCCAATACATAAAGACCATTTTTTCTACATTTTTGGGTCATGACATTCATGAATCATACTCATATGTCTATTCCTTTCTTTTGTCAAAGGGCAGTGCTACGGTGATGAAAGAAACAATTTTTCTTATATGCTGAAGCAATGTGGAGAAATTAGTTGGTAGACATGTAACTTTGACCAGAAGCAGAAACAGCAGACTATAACAGGTAAAATAGATTAATAAGATAAGTATTATGTTGTGTTAATTATTGTGATTAAATGATTGGGTTATTTTTATTTCAAGCCCAATAAAATTTTTTGCAGTTGGGTTATTTATTCAACATAAATGAATTGGGATGCTGTCTTATTCCTCTTTGGGCTTAGTCCCAGTATAATAATAATAATAATAATAATAATAATAATAATAATAATAATAATAATAATAATAATAATAATAATAATAATAATAACTATTGCGTGCTTCAGTTGTCCAACTGTGTCCTCGTCACCCACAGTAATAAGTCTGTAGATATTTCTTATTTTCTCTTAATGCTGCATCCCTCTTTATTTATTTATTTTTTGTCTAAGCAAATATTTCTTCATATATTGGGAGCATATTCTTATAAATAAATAATTTTTTTACATTGAAATTAGAAATCAGCCACTAATGTATTTGTGTATAAATATATGTGTGGTTTAATTTATTTTCAACGTGTATTTATATTTCAGTATATGATTTATACTAATGGCTAGAAAAATAAAAAATAAAATTAATAAAAAATTTAAAATTAAAATTTAAAATATATTTTTCAATAATATTTTAAGAATATCAACCAACTCTGAAATAATATGGTCCAAGAATAATAAGTATGTTGTTATTTTTACGCTATCATACATATTTTTATTTTGTTTTTATAATAAAATAACTATTATTTTTAAATTTTAATAATTTCTTAATTAGTTTATATCCATTACACTATTATATACTACAAGTATTTATTGAAAAATAACACTACTACATGTAATGTAATGTAATTATGAAGACAAAAAAATAAGTGAGTTTATAACTATTGTTAAATAAAAATATAATTAATTTAAGAATGAGAGAATTGATAACTACAAGTATAAATAAATTAGATAGAAGTAAATCATATATTAGAATTGAAGATTAAGTAAACATAATTAACTCACATGACGTCTGACACAATACCGGCGCAACTGCTTTGCACAAAAAATTGCTTTCTCCGTCCAGAATACCACGAACACGTGTCTTGGGATAGGCTCTCTTAGCCAGCCACTCTTCTCCACTTTGATGTACTTTTTCGGTCGTTCTTATACTTCGTATAGGGAGGTCGGGTGCCTCTTCGACATGGATTAAGAGAACAGACTTCTTTGAGGACATCAGCTACTTCCCATGATGGCAGTTTTCGTAGGCAAATTTGGAATCTCTAGACAGGTCTTACTTTAAACCTGTAGTGAACGAATGGGAAAGTTTTGCAACCATTTACACCTATTTTTTAATAACAACTTCATAATCAAATTCTGTCTAGTCCGCCTCTGCACCACAAACACGATGATTATCGAAATTCGTAGGGTTTAAAAGGTTTAATTTATTTTATATTTTTTTATTGTATTTTATTTCTATTATTTTTTATTATTTTCGTAACCTTGATATTTAATAAAATCATTAATCGATTTCTAGTATTTACAAATTGTACATTAATATTATAAAAAATAATTTATGGAAGACATGAAAAAATAATAATTAAACTAAATTATAAAAATAATTTATACCCAACGGAGACTATAGTCACAATTAAAAATATTTCACTCCCACCATTTTTAACAACATCAACTGCACAATACTGACTATAAATTCGTTTAATTTAATTAATGCAAACTTTATCCAATTATATATTAATGAAACCAATTAATGTAATAAATTAAATATATTTTTATATTTTCTTTAGATACTTTATAATCATTTTTAGTTGGTTTAATGAACACCTATTTATATTTTAATTGAAACAATTCTTTTTTAAATTAAGGTCATACATTTTTAATTATTTAAAATTTTAAATCTTATCAATTTTTAAATTTTGAACTTAAACAATAAACTCCCTCTCTCATCTTCAAACTTCAATCCTAAAATATAAATTCTAAACTCTCTCAACACTAATTTCTTTGAATCTTAAATCCTAAATCCTAAACATTCAATAACATTTATTAAACTCTTAACTTTAAATCTAAAATCCTCAACTTCTTAAATTAAAACCTAAACCCTAACACCATAAATACTAGATCATAATCTAATAAACTCTAAACTCCATAAATACCATAATTTATAAATTTTAAATTCTAAATTCTAATTTCCAAATCCTAAATCATATACAATAATCCTAATCCTAAACCTAAAATACTAAGCTACAAAGTCTAAATTATATAAATTAATCTTAAATAAAAAATCTTAATTAATAACCTTAAACTCTACACCAAAATAATAAAAAAATATATTATGTTTTAAATAAAAAACTAAAAATAATTACATATAAAATTACCTCTATTGAACCTTTAACTTATTAAAATTGTAGTTATTATTGAATGTGAAACAACATTCTAAATTTTATTTATAATTTTTCTTACTAAATTAACAATTACTACCATATATATATATATATACTTCTTTCAATAATTAACAATTATGTTCACCAAAAACCTTTTTATTTTCTCCAACTAACCAAAATTTTAACTCTGTGACACTAACAGTGTAATAAACGAACAAAAAGTCCACTACACAATATACCAAAAATCTTATACTAGTTATGCACAAAAAAGTTCAACATCATAATCATCATAATCTCTTTCTACGATATTAACTGCGCATCATTTGCCTCCGAACAGCCAATGTCTCCATATGGAGAACAATGCCACACGCGTAAGTCAGATGATTCCTCCACATCGCTTCAGAAGAATAATTTTTTCATCACCGTAGCATTGGTCTTTGTCAAAAATGTGATAGTATCATGGGTTCATAACAAAATATTTTTTAACGAAAAAGAGAAAGATGCTTAGTATTGGCCCAGATCCAGACGAATAACACATTGAAGCCTAGTCTTCAATACTTTACAAACATTTATCCTTTTCGCAAATGCCTGGCAAACATGGTTTCTTACATTAAAGAGAAGATTTGAAAACATAAAAGGTGTCATCCATGTTATTTTAGCAAATTTATATGCTAAATAGGACTTTTCTGTAGATATAACTAACACCGTTTATAATGAGGATAGACAATTTAAATTTTCAAATGATTGATGGCAAATATAAATCATTTATTACAAAAAAAATTTTTGAAAATAGAAAAGAAGTTAGGAGACATATAAATTACTTTTGCCTAATCAAAAAAGTTGTAAAAATAAATTACCTCTTGAAGTATTTTCTGTCCTGATTCGAATTTGTGACTTTTAGATGAGTATGAAAAGACTATGTCATTTGAGTTATAGTTCGTTGACTTATTATAAATGTCTTTTACTTTGTCCTACACATACAATTTTATCTTTTATCAATCAAATAAGTATACTAAAAATAATATATATACACTAAAATTTAGTTATTATATACTTTTATATATTATTTTTTATATTTTTAATATTCATTATTTTTTTAATATATATTGTATATTTGTATATAAATAATTAAGTTTTATATTTATATAACATAATTATAATATACCATACATTGAACAATGATATATAGGATAAAAAAATTTCTATAAGTTACTCAATGATGGTCTATTTATCAATTTGGTATTTTGTACTTGTTTTTATTTTTAGTTATGAGAAACATATACATAGAGAAAAAAAATTGTTTAAAATTGAAGACAGATATAAGATACTATAGTTTAGAACGCAACTTTTGTATATTAGTTTTATATTTTTTCAAAGTGAAAGGAAAGTAAAAAAGACAATGAGACAATCTTTTTTAATATTATCTCTATATTTCTAAGCTCGGTCTGACTACTAAGTGTGTGTTTGGATTATAGTTTGTAAACGAGAGTTTGCATAGAATTAATAAAATAAATATTGTTTGGATTATGCTACTCAAAATCACTTTTAGAAGAAAAATTACTAAAAAAGACATCAATTTAAATAATTTTTTATATTATCCTATCATTTTACTTTATATATATATATATTTTACCAAAGATATGAGACTCAAACCCGCAACCTCTTAATTGAGTACGGGGAGACTATGCCATTCGAGCTATTACTCATTGGCATTTTACTTTAGATATTTGAATAGATCTTAGTAATTCATTTTATAATAAAAATATTTATCATATAAATAAACATTATTATTTTACAATAATAAAATAATATCTATCTTTGAAAAAAAATACAATAAAAAATAAAATTATAAAAGAGAGTACGTATTATACATTCTATAATGTCAAACAAAAAGAAAATGTTCTATAATCTTTTTAGTATGTTATTACTCTTTACTTTATATCATTTTGGAATATACATTTTTATTATTTATGACTCTTTTGTTACTTATAATTAGTATATAATAAAAACTAAAATAAAATACAGTAAAAAATACAATAAAAATAAAAAAAATAATAAAATTTCATATCAAACATAGTATATAATAACTACAACCAACAACATGTATCATATGAACAAAAAAAATTACAATAAGAAGTATATAAAATTCATATGAATAAAATAAAATAAAAAAACAAAAAATTTTATACACAACATAAATATAGTACAATAAAGAATAGAAAAAAGAATTTATATAAGGGTTTTTTACTTAAATAAATTTTATAGAACTCAAATTTACTGAATTCCCTTGAAATAAGATCTGCAACATGATTACCCTCTTCCTATTATTATATAAATCGTCCTAGGCTGTGTAGGATTAAATAAAATGTAAACCATTTTAGTTTGGAACGATTAATACATGATCTGGTAAGGAAAACAAAGGGTAAATCGTGCCAGGTCTTTAGAGTTAAAAGGAGAACGTAAATCGTTCTAGGCTGGTAAGTTTAACATGTGTGTTGGATCATATAGTATATGCTTAGTATGCAATTTAGAATAATTTTGAATGAAGACATTGTGCGATGGTGTGTTTAATGATCTAGGGTGTATGTAATTTAGCATAAGACGTTAGAAATTAGGCTTCTTAATAGCTTAATTAACACTCTTACTATAGAGTGATAGTTGTATAATAGGGTATTTTATTTATAATATTTTAATTTAAATTATATCTATTTAAATTTTAACTTAAAAATAAAAATATACTTTTTATAATTTCAATTATTGATTTTATTGAGAAGATTAAATTAAATTAAAAAATACTAACAAATTATAATAAAAGAATACTAAATTTTAATACATAAATTTAAGTTTTTTCTTTAAAAAAAATGTAAAAGATGTTAAAAAATATTAATTTTGCATAATATAAATTTATGTTGTTTTAAGTAACATAAATTTAAGTTTTTATGAATTTTTTAGTATTCGTTGTTTATATAATTTTTTAAATCATTTCTATTAATGCATATTTTTTATAGAAATTTTTTTGTCATTTTTTATTTGACTTCATATAAATTTTAATTATTAATTCTATTAAAAAAACCAAACTAAATAAAAAAAATACTAACAAATTATAATAAAAAGAGTACTAAATTTTAATACATAAATTTAAGTTTTCTTAAAAAAAATGTCAAAAGGTGTTAAAAAATATAATTTTGCATAATATAAAGGGCAAAAAATTCAAATAAGCTAAAGTGAGAAAATTTTTACACAAATCCGCCAAATTAAAATCTGCTTTATGAATCCACCAATGCACATTTATATGTAGTTCGAACCAGCTAAATTCGAACTCCATTTCTACATAATTCAAAAGAGTATTGTATGGAATTCGAATTGATAGCTCATTAATATTTTAAAGAAGTCTCGTAATTAAATATTTTGTTAGCTTTTTTTTAATGTATGGATAAAATATATATTTTTTAATTTTTAAATTATTAATTTTTTTAATAAATTATTAATTTTTTAACAGTATAATTCGAATTATACCATGAATAATTCGAATCAGTCAAATTCGAATTACTTAAAAATGCGTGCGTGGGTGTAGTTCGAATCACCCTGATTCGAATTACTGTGTGTAATTCGAATTAGGTAGATTTGAATTAGTGTGTGCTTGTGTTTGTGTATAATTCGATTCCAGCTGATTCGAATGATGTAGAAATGAAGTTTGAATTTAGCTGATTCGAACTACATATAAACGTGCATTGGTGGATTCATGAAACAGTTTTCGGTTTGGCTGATTCGTGTAAAATTTTGCTCCTCTGGACTTATTATTATGATTTGCCCTAATATAAATTTATGTGGTTTTGAATAACATAAATTTAAGTTTTTATAAAATGACAAACAAAATTTTATAAAAAATATGTATCAATAAAAATGATTAAAAAAAATTATATGAACAATGAATACTATAAATTTCATAAAAACTTAAATTTATGTTATTCAAAACAATATGAATTCATATTATTTAAAATTATATTTTTTAACACCTTTTGACATTTTTTTAAAGAAAAAAACTTAAATTTATATATTAAAATTTAGTACTCTTTTTATTATAATTTGTTAGTATTTTTTTTAATTTAATTTAATCTTCTTAATAAAATTAATAATTGAAATTATAAAAATTATATTTTTATTTTTTAAGTTAATATTTAAATAGATATATTTTAAATTAAAATATTACAAATAAAAGTATGAAATAGTTTACGTTTTATTTAATCCTACACAGCCTAGAACGATTTATATAATAATAGAAAGAGGATAATCACGTTGTAGATCTCATTTCAGGAGAATTTATATCAACAATAGTTGTTATATGAATAAAAAAGTACAATAAAAATATAATAGAACACTAAAAAAATAACATCAAAATACTAAAAAAATAATATAAAAAATATTTATCGTATAAATAAAAAAATACAATCAAAATATAAAAATCAAAATATGAAAGAGAGTACTAAAAATAATAAAAAAAATTAAATTTTTTACCTTGGCAGTGATTGAAACAGATCTGAAAATTTTGATAAAAAAAAAATTCAAAACAAAGAACATACACAACAAATGAACAAAGAATTACTGTGAAAGTTATGGTTATTTACATCCTTTTTATAGAAGAGAATGGAAGGTAGGGTTGGTAGAAAAGGAATAAATTTTTCACTTAATTCCTTCAACGGTAATCAACTTTCTCAACGTGAACGCAGAAACTAGAAATTTTAGCTTCATGTGAACGTACGTTCAAAGGTAAAAGCGCTTCTGGGTCAGAGTTCCAACAAATTTCCAAACATAAAAATGGGACGTTCAAAACACTCAAACGGGCTTCTCTCTTCAACGTGAACCCCAAACACACCCTAATTAAGCCTTATCCTCATGCTAGCATTTAGTTATAAGTATTGTGAACCCTCCCCATACAAAATGAAGTATTAAATCTTTTTTTTCTATAAAAAAAATCATTAAAATTTGATTGTCCATATAAACTAATTAAATTTATCATACTCAATTTGATTCGACGAATTCAAAATAATCCAATCATCTTATTATTTGACTAGACCAAATTATCTTTCGAATCACTTAAATACCGAATTTTTTAAAAATCGGTTCAACCTATTTGGATCATCAAAATTGATAATCCGATCGGTTATAATCCGAATTGGATAATGCTTAATTTTTATTTCTTCGAAAAACGATGTTGTTCCTCTTGAAGGTTGGGCATTTGGGTAAAATTGAAAACAAGCAATGTTTTAAAAATCGAATCGGACTGACCGGTCGAACTAGAAACCAACGAGGAAAACGATTCGGCCCGTTGCTAACAGCTATTCATTCAAAAATCTCTAAAACCGTTGAATTGGCCAAAAATTGTCCGGTTGGATCGGACCGGTAACGGGCCGATTCTTGTTAAACAGCGACGATTTGATTTTTTTTTTTTTTTTAAAGAAAAAAAACAACGTTCACTCGTTCAGCCCTCCCCTCACTCACCCGGTCACCCCCCTTCCCCCAACACACCCCCCTATTCGTGAACCACTATCCCCTGAACTCTGAAGCAAAGTTCAAAATCACCCAACCAAAACCCTAGGTTCTCTCTGAAATGGTTCTGCCG
Source organism: Arachis hypogaea (assembly GCF_003086295.3). Lineage (NCBI taxonomy): Eukaryota > Viridiplantae > Streptophyta > Magnoliopsida > Fabales > Fabaceae > Arachis > Arachis hypogaea. The sequence goes on along the minus strand of NC_092053.1, from coordinate 26,358,669 downwards.
CAGTGCCGCCGTCGTCCGTGCTGTCGGCGCATCCGCGTCCTCTCTTGTAGCTCGGCGTCCTCCTTCCCCCTGTCCCCGTCCTCCCTGGCTTCTCTGTTCGAGGCTCGGAGCAGCTCGCCGCCATTTCGCCAGTCGCCGTCCGTGTCTCCGTCGAAGGTTAGTGGCACTGCTTTCACTTCTTCGGTTCTTCTCTTCCTTTTATGCTCTGTTTGCTGATTTTTGAATGTGAAATTGTGAATGGATTAATAGAAATCAAATAATTGATTTTTTCTGCTGCTCTTTTTTAATTTCTGAAATTTTTGTTGAAATTTTCTTGCTGCTGCCAAAAATGGATTAGGGATTAGGGATTACTTGTTGCTGTTGCTGTTTTGTAATTAGGGATTATGCTCTGTTAGCTCTATTGATTTCGGGTTTAGTGTGATTAGGGATTACTTGTTGCTGTTTTGTAATGTTTGTTGCTGAATGCTAAAATGGAAATCAAATCAAATGCTGTTTGTTGCTTCCATATATTTTCTTTGATAGTATTTTCCCGATTATAAATTCTGGTTTTGAGTCAAAACTTTGTATTTGTTTTGTCTGTAGTTTGATTTGAGATCATTAGATCTGATCCGATCCTATTAAGTTCAAACTATTCGTTTGGATTTTTGGTGTAGAATTGTTGGTTACCAGTTTGAAGTGTGTATTTCTTGTAATTGGATCTGTTTTGAACTGGATTGTGATTTTATGCTGCATTAGGTGTTGATAGTTCATCTTGGGTGTAGTTTTGGGATCATTTACTTGTTAATTCTCGGACATTCAGTTTAGTAAGGATCTTCTTGTACAAATTTGTTATCTTTCTTTAGATTCCTTATAGATTTATTTGTAATAAATTTATATAAATGCTGGATCATTTTGAACATGTCTGTTGGCGTAATTTCACTTTGTAGTATATATCATTATAGCCTAAATGGTTTCTGAAGTCTTATCTTTGAACGAGGTGTTTTTGTACTCTCTATTTTTAGTTAGGCCATTTTCAAGATGGAGTATTAATTTTTTTTTCTTTTCACTATATATGTAATCCCTTAATTAAATTTTTTTGTTGCTGAAAATCATCACTGAGTTGAATTTTTGTTACTGATTGAACCTTGAATTTGTTGCTGTCTTGTGAATAATCACTTGGTATAAATATTTTTTGTTGCTGAAAATCATCACTAAGTTGAATTTGCTGTTGATTATCATCACTAAACCTTGAATTTGTTGCTATCTTGCTGAAATAATCACTTAGCTAAATTTTTTTGTTGCTGAAAATTATCATAGTTGAATTTGTTGTTGGAAATTATCAAGGAGGTGAATTTGTTGCTGTAAGAATAGATTTGAATTTCGTTTTTAATGAATTTGTTAATCATTAACTTAGCGATTGTGTTATCTATTGCTCTCTTTTGTTCATTTAAATTGAGAAAGTATTTTGTACTGGTGACTAGTTTATTATCTCTTTTTGCATCATTAATTATGTCTAAGAATTGATACTTGATTGTTATTAACATGTTTGTGAAGATGTGCATTTTAACTTTTCATTTTAAGTTTATTTTTATAATTTTATATTTTTATTTAATTATGACCAGGTGAACTAGTGACCCAGTGACTTGGTCATATGATCGGGTCAATTATTGGTCGATTATAATAACTATGCTTGAAATTTTTTATACTGAAAATTTTATATTGAAATATTTTTTTTTTTGTTTCAAATTTTCAGAAATATAAAAACATTACACAATATACACCTCCTCCAAATACCTGCCAGATATTTGGGCTTAGAAGCTCCTTTCGCATAATAGACCTCACCATCAATTCAATTCCGCTGATGCCGTACATGTTCTGGCAACTCTGCCGGTGGGAACTCAAAATCCTATTCTACCCTGCCACAGCCACTCTCCTTCGAACTCCAACCACATGCTTCCTGCATTCCCTTTCGGACCCACCCCACTGGAAACCACCATCACCACCACCGCCAATCGTTTATCTTCAGAATCTCCTCAAGTTCCGGAGGGACAAGCCCGCCATCGAAGTGGAGCGAGCACTCGACCTATGTGGGTTCCAGCTTAGCGACAAACTCGTCTTCGAAGTGCTTAAACGGCATCATTCTGATTGGAGGCCCGCCCTCGTGTTCTTTAATTGGGCTTGTAAAGCGAGTCCCGAGCGAAATGGGTATGTGCCAAGTTCCGTCGTTTTCAATGAGATTGTGGATATTCTCGGGAAGATGAAGCGGTTTGAGGAGCTCTACCAGGTGCTCGATGAAATGTCCCATAGACAGGGTGTCATGAATGAGTTGGTTTTTTCCACATTGATTCGTAGGTAGATTAAATGTTCTATTATAGAGCTTTCGATGTTTGATTTTCTTATGTGATATGTGATCTCAATGATTCCTATTAGCTTTTCTGAATTCTTTAATATCACTTTGGTACATTTTATGAGCATTAAGTCAATTAACTAGGTGTCATGTAAATATGTGAATGGTTAATTTTGGGTGTTCTCCGATTACAGGTATGTGGGTGCACATAAGGTGGAGGAAGCTGTTGGAATATTCTATAGGAGGAAAGAGTTTGGATTGGAGATTGATTCTAAAGCATTTAGGACCCTCTTGATGTGGTTGTGCAGGTACAAGCATGTAGAAGATGCAGAAACTTTGTTTCGCAGCAAGGTGAATGAGCTTCCACCTGATATAAAGTCCTGGAACGTGATCCTCCATGGTTGGTGCATCTTAGGGAACACACATGAGGCAAAGAGGTTGTGGAAAGACATATTGGCATCTAAGTGCAAGCCAGATCTTTTCACTTATGCAACATTTATCAAGGCAATGACCAAGAAGGGGAAGCTTGGCACTGCACTGAGGTTGTTCCATGGCATGTGGGATAAAGGTTGCAAGCCCGATGTTGTGATATGCAACTGTATTGTTGATGCTCTTTGTTTCAAAAAGAGGGTTCCTGAGGCATTGGAAGTTTTCAAGTGCATGAGCGAAAGGGGTGTTGAACCTAATGTGGCTACTTACAACTCCTTGATCAAACACATGTGTAAGATTCGGCGAATGCAGAAGGTATATGAGCTAGTGAGTGATATGGAAAGGAGGGAGGGGAATTGTTTGCCTAATGCTGTTACTTATAGCTACTTGCTGGGTTCCTTGAAGGAGCCGAAGGAAGTTCCTGTGATTTTGGAGAGGATGGAGAGAAATGGGTGTAGCATGAATGATGATGTTTACAACTTGGTTTTGAGGTTGTACATGGAATGGGATGACCAGGATGGGGTGAGAAGAACATGGGAAGAGATGGAAAGGAATGGATGGGGACTAGATAGGCGATCTTATACAATCCTGATTCATGGGCACCTCAAAAGTGGGAGGACGAAGGATGCCTTGCGCTATTTTAGGGAGATGGTGTCTAAGGGAATGGAGCCTGAGCCAAGAACTGAGAAACTATTGAGTTCCATGAACATTCAGTCAAAAGAAAGAACAGAAAAACAAAAAGGATGATGGTATTGGAGTTATCTAGTGATCCAATTCTTCCAATAACTTCATTGCCATTGGTTCGGGTTCTCTAAGTCGAAAATTGCCAACAGTAATATATCTTTGAAGGCCATTGAGTGCTAATACACTTAGACGCATAGGATGTTGATTTGGTTGAATTTTCGAACATTGAGATATCTTGCCAAACTCTTTAGACTGTCAAGAAGCAAGGAAAGGAGATAACCCGACACCAAATTTTATGATTCGAGATTTTATGTTAATTAGAGGGTCCAGAAATTAGAAGGCTGGGGTTATTTTGCTCCCTTATCTGTTTATGATAGCTGTGTTAGTTGGATAAGCTTACATTTTCTCATCCAATTAAGCACCTCGGCAGATTTTCTACTAATGTTTAAAAAAGAGAATTCAGCCGGTGGAAGCAATAGGAGGAACTATCTCAACTTAGTCTCAATCAAACAGTGCTTGGAAAATGAGAAAATGTACCGCTGAAGAAAGGAATGGAGGATTTGAAGAGTGATAGAGTTTGAAATGGAAGTTTCTTATAAAATTGATGCGTGTATTATGTTGGTTGACTTTGGCCTCTGTTTGTTTTTCTTGATTCTTTGTGTTTTTAGTAAGTAAATGTTTTGACAGTGAAGGCATTTAGTTTTTGAGGCCTTGAATTAAAATTATTTACAATTTAGTCTGATTGAAGAGATCTGGTAATTGGGAATGATTTCTACAATTTCTCAGCTCAGTTTTGCAGCTTCAGTATCACCAGAACTACACACATGTGATAAAAAATGGAAATTTGTATATTTACAGCTTAGTCATACAATTCTTGCATGAAAACCAAAGCAGGGAAATATCAAAGACGAAAGTGCCATGTTACATATCAACTGGCTTCTGTGAATAGGACATGGTGCTTTAGCTTTAGATCATATTTCTTGAGGTCAATCTTCCTGCTCTTTTTCTTGGCATAGAAGAATCTAGTCCCAGCTGTTGAGACAAACCTGATGATCTTGAAAAGCAGCTTCTTCTTGGACCCCATCCTTCTCCTGTGTGTCTTCTTGTCAGGTTCACCTCCCCTCTTTCTACTCAATCTCTGCCCAACAATAATATTGAAGTTTATTCCTTTTATTAGAAAATCACTGATAAAGTTTCGAATAAAACTTTGGATTTGATTTGTTGGAATAGAAATAGTTTGTACCTTTCTCTTTGTGGTTGTTTGGAGCATATCTTTTGGCCTTACAAATAATGGGGTGAATTTTTGGCCTTCTAAACATCTAGTTGACAAATAGCCTGAAATAACAAATGAGTGATTTTGATTCAGAGAAAGTTGAGAAACAGAGTCAACTATTGGTGATGGTTAATCAGCAAATAGTTGTAAGCTTTATGAGTTTACACTACATACAGTACTTACCTCTGGAGAACACAGCATGGGAGAGGGAAGCAGAAGAAAAATGAAGGTGATGAGAGAGGAAAGGATTTCTTTTGTGACAAGAAAGAGTTAAGCCTGTTTTTGGACAAAAATGTGCTATAGCTATAGCAGTCGCCATCTCTCTCTGTTTCTTTGTATCTGACAGCGTATGGGTAAAGATGAGATTTTAACTGCTAGCTCTCTTTGATTTCAAGTAAAGCTTTTTTCTGTGTTCTTTACCGCCACTGTTTTGTTGTGTTTATTTATTTATTTTACTGGTTTTGATTGGTGATGATAGTTTTTTTTGCAGCGTTGAACCCACACCCCCTCAAGAGAAGAAGAATGAAAATCTGGCCACGGATTCCTTACTCCCCACTTTTATGTGGGAGTATCATTTTAACCACCATAAAAATATTTATAAGTAGAACCCCGTTTTTTTTGTTTTTGAAAAAATCAATAATTAAAATTTGCCTCTGTTTTTTACTTTTTACACATTCTCCTCTTTTAATCAAAATTTCAAAGAGATGAATCAGTTGCCTCTGCCAAGGTTCATCATTCATTCTTCACCCTTTCTCCATATGAGACAATTTCCTTTTACGCTTCCTCCTTCTCCCTTCCCTTTTTACACATTGCCGCTTTGTTCTTCTTCCTCACTACTAACTCCGATCTCGGTCCTTCTCCCGCACCTCTGCCCCTACGAACTACTCCTGGAAGGTTTTATTTTTATTTTATTTTATTTTATTGTCTTTTCTATGAAAATTATGTGAATTTGGATGCTCTTGTTCTGGTAAGATTTCACGATAAATTTGAGACTCGATGCAGGTATAACTTGTACCTAACTCAGTATCTCTATTATGTAATGATCTATGTAAAGATCTATGTAAATAGACAATGCTTGTCCAGTCAACTGTAGCCAAAGTGGAATATTTCAATGGATTTTTGCAATAACTTTTGAGTATTCATGAACAAATGTTTCTGACCAGTAAAGATTGATGAATTGTTCAAAATTGTCTCTTTAGCTGACAATGACATAAGATGGTAAGAATTTATGAAGAATGCATTTCACGGTTTTCACTTGGCCAGTGAAACATCCACCCTTATATCCGGAACATGAAATTTATCATGCAACATTTTAACTGGCGTTTAAAGTTTCGAAAGTGTTTGGTAATACTGATTTGAAATAAATCTTGAAAACAAGGTGTGAATTGTAGCAAGAGTCCTAAGTTGCTTGTAAAATTTGTCAAAATTTAAATGTTAGTAAAACGAGAATGATGTTAATATTTTACCTTTAAGATGGTGTAAGTTGGTGTTACTTGTTATAAACTTGTGTCTATTATGATGAAATGCATGAAGCAGCTAGGTTGCAGTTCATATATTCTCTAATTGTAGGAAAGTATCGAGTAGCACTATGTTTCTTGTTTGCATTTCTGAACTTGTACCTCTGATTTATTTCATCATTATTTCCTTTTTGTGTTTAATTTGTGACATGCTGTGATTTTTAGGAATTTTTAGTTTTGAAGTATTGGAGCAAAAGAAGTGATTCACCGGTGTATTAAGAAGAGTCTCACAATCTAAATTATATAACAAAATTTATTTATCCATTAGTGCTCTTTTATTTTGAATCCATTTATCCGGTGAATGAGCTAAATATTAGTTCACTGCATTGGACTTCATCTTTGTTTGTTCTTTTGTTTACAGGAAAGAAGTTTTGCATCAATGCATCTTTACAAGTGCAAGATGAAAGCAAGAGTAGTGATTATTGAACCAACAACAGATAATTGTATTTTAAATATAAAACTCTAGAGTATTCAAGTAAAATGGTCTTGGAAAATAAATTTACTCATAATTGCTTTATGAACTTGAAGTTAACTGGCACAGAATGATTTTTACTATGTTGGTTGCTTAAAATTGGAAGTGATTAGGAAATGTTCTAGGCATTGAAGTAGTAGAAGAAGGTGTATATTGGTTCTCAAAAATCGGAGTAATATTCTGGTGCAATAATTGTGTGACTTTGTTTTATGATTGATGTTATACTTTGTCCCTTTATATAATTACATGTATTGAACTTTGTTCGTATTATCTAATAAAAAAGAAAGATTAACTATATTAAAATAGTTCATTATTCTAGAGATGTGATATAATACCGCTTTTTAAAACTAAAACTAAGATCCAAGAAGTTGATCCCAACGGTATAAGAGTGATAATTTTGAGAAAATAAGGGTGCACCTTAGGACAAATATGTTGAGCAATTTTCAATATATAATCAGTTACTTAAAAAAATAGACAAAATATATTTATATGCTTGATGGTTCACTTTAAATCAGTGTGCAATTCAGTTTTAAAAACTTATATAATGGTGACAATTTTTTTATAAATCATATTTAGGTTTAATTTATTAAGCCTTGAAATAACATAAGAATAAAGAGATAAAAGAATAATTATTTTAATAAAATAAGATGAGTAAGAGGAAATGATACTCTTAAAAAATTTATATCATTTACAAGTCAAAATTAGCAAGTATAAATCAGTGACTACCATATCAACCGAAGCTTCACACGATTTTAGTATTTACAGTCCCTTAACTTTTTTTTTCATTAGCCGATTTTAACGAACACCTTTTGCAACTCCTGGAGTTGGCTTTGACACTATTTGTCACATTCACGAGTCGGCACAAGATGCCGTCCTCATCCATATACTCCCCGTCAACTTCTTCCTGTTTTACTTCGTCCTGCTTATACGGGTTATATGATATATGTTCACTATTAACTTCTTGCGAAAATTCTTGACCCATTATTATGGAGTATGTCGATGCGCACAACAACAAAGGGATGCTGGAAATGAAGCTCGATAACTTGCAGGAAGCAAATGGGATATTAACTCGAGAATTAAAAATTTGTGATTATTATTATTTGTTTAATCTACAAAGAAAATGTTAGTGTTTTAAAATTTAAATTTTCAGTTTTGATCATGGGATTGGAATTTTTTTATTTAAATTAAATAAATATAATATTTATCAAAATGTGTAATATATAAATAATTTACCTTTTCCATTTTAAATATGTGTGCACATGTCCGGTATAGAAACAAAAAAAAAAAAAAAAAAAACCCATTAAAATCACAAATTAGGTGCTGCGTATCCGGGACAGGATAGAAGTTAGGGGTGCATATGGCCCGGTTCGATTCGAAGATCTAGTCTGATTTTAAATATTTTAGGGGCTAATTTGGTATAATTTTACTGGATCTATGATTGGATAAGGGTCTCAAAAATAGACCCAGTTATTATTTCAGGTCAGGTCCAGGTCAAGGTGAAACCTATCTTCACCTGATTCATGTGCACCATAAGAGAAATAAAAAAATATATATGTTTTAAATTAATTTTAATATTATGTTATATTAATTATAAGTTTATTGTTTTATTTTTAATCACACTTGTTGAATTAGAAAATAGATCAAAGAAGCATCAAATTATAATTTATGGACAAATTCAAATTCAAATATAGATATCAACTTTTCGGTAACAAAGTTTCTTCTTTATAAATAAGTGCATCATAAATAAGTTTCTTTATAAATTATTGTTAAAGCTTTAAAGACCCGGTTTTCACTCGATTTGGACTTGGTATAGTTGTGGCTCGAAAATGTTTAGATTTCATCAGGTTTAGGATCGGGTTAGGGTCTAAAAAATAAATCTAGTATATATTTTGAGGCGGGTCTGAGTCAGGACAAACTCGGTTTCATCCGACATATAAACACCCCTAATAGAAGTAAAAAATATATATTCTGGGTGACACAAATATAGGCGCAAACTATAATGTTCCTGTGTGAAAAATTCCTGTAAATATAGGTACAAATTATTCTTGGTTATGTGCCAAAAATGATAATTTTTGCTGGTCATATAACATTGCTCATAAAATAAAGCACAAAGATAAGCATAAAAGCCAATAAAAATAGAAGGCCTAAAAAAGGATAATATTAAACTTTATGTCGTTATGTATGAAAACAGTATGATTTATTATATTATATTTTTTTTACACCATATAACAAAATAGTTAAATTTTATATACTTATTTTACTTATCTATGGTGGTTTAAATTAGACTTATAAATATTGAGTCATATTTTTTTCAGACACAAAAAAATAGTTATCCAATCATTTTTATTTTTTATAGGAATACATGTATTACATCATAATTTTAATAATTAATATAAATTTTAAAAAATTAAATAAATTTATATTTATTTTGGTTATATTCAAAAGTAAATTATATGTACTTCTGTCTTCTGTAGTTAAGAAGTAAATTAACTTCCTCTATAATAAATAATTTTTTAATTATCTAATTTATGAAAATGTTACATCTTTTTATTTATCTTAAAAGTTAAAAATTGAAACTAATCTTAATATTTTTTTATTAATAGAACTAAAATAAAATACAAAAATAAATTTAGAATAAAAATAAAAATACAAAATTTAGATCAAAAAATATAAAATAGTTATAAAATAAAAAATTACTTAAATATAATTTTTGTAAGGTATTTCACAAATAAATTTAGATGAATTAATATAGATACAAAATGAAGCATGATATTCTGGTGTGAGATTGCTGTTGTATCTACCACAAAACTAAAACATAATACTTAAATACACACATATTCTTTAAAAGAAAAAAATTCAATAAATAACATACCCAATACTTAAGGTTAGCTATTCAAATTCAAATATATTTTCTCAAACTGCTTGTTGATCAGATAGTTGCAACGGTTCAAACTAAATATATTCTGAAGTTTTAATCTTGTAATCGACCTTAAATAACAGACGTAAAGTTTTACTTTCTCTTCAAATTAGTTTTATTTTAATGTTGAGAAGATTTTTGTATCCATAATCTTATTTATACTCAACACTCCAAAATAAATAAATAAATAAATTAAATAAAATTTTTTTTATAAAAAATTAATGATTAGAAAAAACATAAAATATATGAAAAAAATAATAAATTAGAATTTACATGACCAAAAAATAGAAGACGATAGAAAAAAAATGTAAATGTTGACACAATAAGTAAATTACATGTTAATTACAGGAAATTGTTAAAACTATTTTTTGTACACGTAAAACTAATAAGATTAAGTGGAAGAAAGATAAAAAGAGAAAATTACTTATATTTGATGGGATAAAGAAAAGGACAACATAGGTGAAAGTTATGTGTAAAATAAAAAGATAACTGTGATAATACGGGTGGAAGTTATGTATAAAATAAAAAGATAACTGCAATAATTCGAGTGATAAAAAATTAAATAATAATTATATTTTTGTATCATTTTTAAAATGGCAGTTATATCCGTTACTATTTATAAATAGATATATTTTAAATGACTTAAATCTATATTTGAAGAACAAATATTTGTAGTATTCTATAAAGTTAGGTAATTTAATTAAATAGTCTTTATAAACGTATTAACAAATATTTAAGTAATATATTAATTATCTTAAATTATTTTAAATGACGAGATATTTTTATATAAATTTGTATAATGTCAAAATATTTAAATGACTAAATTATTGAATTTTACTAGTGTATGTTTCCGTACACTATACGGGATAATACATAAAATTATATAATTTTTTTAAAAAAAATTAAATAAAATATATATAGTAATTATTATTATAAATATTTTATAAAATTATAATTGAAATCAAATTTTAAGGATTTTTAATATTAAAATATTAAAAAAATTAGTATTTGTCTTAGTCAATTTGAATTTGTTAAGTGATCATCTCACCTGTCTGCTTAAACAATTATTAAGAGTTAGAATCTCATCTTGTGTGTGTAGCAATCCATTGGCTAGCGATAAACACTTAATAAATGGAGCATCAATGCGTGGTTAAACTTGGCAGGAGTACCTGAATATGTGGGTACCCGACCCGTCCATACCAGTTGGGGAGGGTAATAACTTGACCCGAGTCGGGACAGATTTTGCTCAAAACAGGGCATGGTCAGGTTTAGGGTGTACCCACTCCAAATATATACATATAAACACTTTTTAGGTATTAGAATTTGCCTCACATCACAGATTCAGTGATTCACAGCTTCAGTTCATACTCTATAGCCATGCAAGAGAAACCCAGTCATCCTCACCCAGAGTCTTCTTTTTCTCGGCTTCTTCACAAAAAACCTCAAAGCTCTTGTCATCGTCGTTGCTGAGCCCATCGCCACCTACCCTCTTCACAGCTCCCATCTTCCTTCATAGCTCATATCGTCGTCGCTACTTATCCCGTTACCATCGCTGTTGAGCCCGTCGCCACCTTTCTCCTGCCGAGTCCCTTTTCTGATTTGATTTTAGGATATGTGATTTGTAATGACCCAACTTATGGTATGTCATGATCATATAAGAAGTCGAGTGTCACCAACTTGCTTTTCTTAACTTTATCTACTATTTAATATATGAGCATGTTGCCTTGTTAGAGCGTTATCGTTTTTACGGGTAAAATTTTTTTTTGAAACGTTTAAGAAAGTAAAATAACCAAGCATTCACAAACAAAAATATAAATAAACATAAGAAACAGATAAATATAACCCTCATTAGCCCCCCCTCTCTCTCTCTTTGTGAGTCTGTTAAGTTATTCTCTTCTTCTTCTACAAACTCATCACTTAGTCACCGTCGCTATGAGCCTGGGCATTGCCATTGTAGTTTCATCTGAGTCTGTCACCGAATAAAATAGAATTTTTATTTAAATTAGACAAGTTGAAAATAGGCATGCAAGAAATCATTTTTGCATGTAATTTCTGAATTTTCTAATCCAAATTTGATCTATGTGGTTGAGTCTTTTAGTATGGCGATCATCGTGGTTTCGTTGAGACACTAATGTGATAAAGCTACGGTAATTTCATAACTAATATATGAGACAAACCAAATTATTAAAGTAATCAGGAAAATAACATTTAGATGTGCGCATAAAATTTATAAGATGTGATTATCTCAAGAAAATATATATGTATAGACCAAGTGGAAGATGGTTAGAAAATTATTATTTCTTAATATATTTATGGACAATACATATATTAATTATAATCACAAATAAAGTAATTTCACATTAAATGACTTATATAATGGTGATCTCATTTATTGTCATAAATATTGAATTAAATAAGTCATTATTACTTTTGATTTGGATAAATGAGATTAAAACCATAGATACTATTTTATTTGAGTTTTAGGGTTTAATGAGTGTCACATTCAAATATAAATAATGACTTCAGCATTTTGGTTTCTAACACATTAAACTCGCCTCCATAGCTCTTTTTCCACAGCGAACTTGTGATTCAGCCCTATCAGGAATACAAAAGATTTTGGTTGACGAAGATCAAAGAACCACAAGAGTCAAGCTCTCTGATCTCAATCATACTCTTGAATGAAGGGACGCTTTCGCGCTCTCAGTTATATTTCTTAATGATTTAACATGGATGATCTTAAGATTGAGAAATCCTAAAATTTTCAGATAAAATAGAATTTTTATTCAATCAAATGATGATAAATAATTTTATTAAATTAAATTATATTAATGTGATCATTGGATGATAAATAATGCTAAAAGAAATAAATAAATAATATTTTGAGAGTATAAAAATATTAAATTGTCATTTCACTTTACTTTTCTAATCAACGACAATAAATATCTTGAATTAATTACATTTTTACGAAAAATTATATACCTAAAATTATTTCATTTCTTCAAAAATCTTTTGAACATACAATGATTTAATGAGAGGTTGACCATTGAGAATTGAATATAATATTTTTAAATTCGTATTTTCAATAAAAAGATGTACTTAATTCTATCCATCCTAAATAATTCTATATTCACTCTTACTTATCCATCTAAATAATTCTAACATTGATAGAATATTGTTTTTAGATGCAAAAAATTTAAAATATATTTATTCTATTTCAAAAATTAATATTCGTATTTAACTTAGAATTTTAACAAATATAGCAAAAAATATTATATTTTTTAGTTAAAAATATAAAATATCTATAAATATATTTTGTGCTTTAGCTTTAGATTTTTCAAAAAAATTTGGCAAGTTAATGGAATTAAATCATATTTCTATAACATATATAAGAATGTATATTACACATAAATAAAAAATATTAGGTGTAATAAGAATAAATACATAAATGAAAGTAAAATTTAGAAAAATAAGAACCAATAAAATATTGAAGGAAAGAAATATAAATAGAAGAGAAACAAAATTATCAGATGAAAGAAAAATAATTTAATAAATTTTATGTGTATATAAAAGAGGAATAAAAAGAAGATATATAGTACTTTGTTTAATTTAGCAAGATTTATAGGAATAAACACATAGAATAAGATAATAAAAAATAATAATAAAAAGAAACTAAATATCTGAATTAATATCAAAAATAAAAAATAATAAAATAATAATTCATCATAATCTTAATCTTTTAATATAATTAATTAATAACAATATAATTAGTCTACCATAATTTTAATCTAATCTTTTAATATAATTAATTCTAATTAAGTAATCAAATAAATTGAATATAAATATGTCTAATCTAATCGTATAAAGAAATAGTAGATTTTCTATAATTAGATATATATATATATATATATATATATATATATATATATATATATATATATATGGGATAAAATGTCACTTTAAAATGAGATTATTATTATTATTAATAACCTATAAATATTAAAATTGTCTTAATGCATTAATTATAATAGTCCAGACCACCCGCTAGCACGATATTGTCCGCTTTGGCATATAAGGCCTCACGGTTTTGCCTTTGACGATAGGGATGATAGCCGAAGTCCTCCACACTCACTCGTCAAAACGCGTCATGCTAGGTAGAGGTATCCACACCCTTATAAGGCATGCTCGTTCCCCTCCCCAACCGATGTGGGACCTTACAATCTACCCCCTAAGGGAGCCTAGCGCCCTCGCTGTCACATCGATCCGGGCTCCGACTCTGATACCATCTGTAACAGCCCAGACCACCCGCTAGCACGATATTGTCCGCTTTGGCACACAAGGCCTCACGATTTTGTCTTTGACGATAGGGATGATAGCAGAAGCCCTCCACACTCACTCGTCAAAACGCGTCATGCTAGGGAGAGGTATCCACACCCTTATAAGGCATGCTTTGTTCTCCTCCCCAATCGATGTGGGACCTTACAATTGATGATATCAGAGCAGTTCGTTCCTATAGAGGCTGAGAGATGGACTGACTATACTTTTGTGCATACTCTGTGTGTGACTATTTGCTACCTAGGTTATCTGACTGGTATGTGTAGCATACATGTTCGTGAGCATGCATTTGTGACTTTAAAGCATTATACTTGAGATATTGAGACTGATCACCTTAATATCGATTGTTTGGTGTGAATAGGGACCAAATGTCGTCTCCCGGATCCGAGCGAGGTGCCCAAAGGAAAAATCTTAGGACCGAATCGAAGCAAGGACCTCGAGATGGAAGCTCGGGTGCTGGTACAAGCAATGTAGGTCAATACTACAGGTCCATGACCCTTACTGATTTCCTCAAGAGTGGTTCACCTCGGTTTAATGGAATGCCAATGTATTGGAGGCGGATCGGTGGTTTCGAGATATAGAGAGGTTTTTATATACTCAGCACGTTCCTGAAGTACAATTAGTGGAAATAGTGACCTACATGTTGGAGGAAGATGCTCAGAAATGGTGGCAGGAGTTATGTCATACCTTACAGATAGAGTTAACAGATGTCCCTTGGAATAGATTCAAGACGAAATTTTACGGGAAATATTTCTTACATGCACTTCGCACTGCAAAGGAGTTGGAGTTAATGCAGCTGAAGCAAAAGAATATGTCTGTTGCTGACTACACCCGTAAATTCGACAACATGTGCCGTCTCTCAAGAGTTTGTCAAGGAAATATAGCCGACTATGAGGAGTGAAAGTGTGCTCAATATGAGAAAGGACTTAGGAGAGACATCTTTAACTACGTGCACCCGCAAAGGTTAACAAATTTCACTGAACTGGTTAAGAAGAGTCAATTCACAGAAAATTACTCCATGAAGTGGGCGATGCTACAGGAAGGCTATGGAGAGACTGCTCCAAGCGAGCCGCATAGGGTCGGGCTCGATGAATGCTACAAGTGCGGGAAGCCGGGGCATATGGTTCGAGACTGTTCACACAGGAAACGCTGGGATGCAGCCAAATCCAATTCTCAGACCCGAGGTAATCATAAACTGGTAGTTGAATTTCAAACTTCCTTGCATAACATTAATATGTGATATTCATTTGTAATATATGACGCGCGTTAATAATTGTAAAGCCCAAGTCGATGATTGGTCGAAGGCTATTAGTTGTTAAGACAGAGTAATGTTTAGATAACTTAGAATGGTGGATTAGTTTGGAGTGATGTTAGGTTTAAAATAGATAAGGGTTTGAGGTGAAGATATTCTGGAAACTGCTTCAGTATACGTTATGGTCATTATGAGTATACGGTGATGTCTTTTGGGTTAACCAATGCTCTGGCAGTATTTATGGATTATATGAACAGGATTTTCCGACCGTACCTGGACAAGTTTGTTATTGTCTTTATTGATGATATTCTTGTTTACTCTAAGACTGAGGAGGAACATGCTGATCAATTACGAACTGTGC
This sequence comes from Arachis hypogaea, assembly GCF_003086295.3. Taxonomy (NCBI): domain Eukaryota; kingdom Viridiplantae; phylum Streptophyta; class Magnoliopsida; order Fabales; family Fabaceae; genus Arachis; species Arachis hypogaea. The sequence goes on along the minus strand of NC_092053.1, from coordinate 26,343,106 downwards.
TGCAAATTCTAAGAAACATGAAGTTATATGCTAAGTTATCTAAATGCGAGTTCTGGAAGAGTGAGGTAAAGTTTCTCAGTCATGTGGTGAGTAAGCAGGGAATAGCTGTGGATCCTGCTAAGGTAGAAGCAGTGATGAAATGGGAGCGGCCAACTTCAGTGACAGAGATTAGGAGTTTCCTAGGTTTGGCGGGGTATTGTCGCATATTCATTAAAAGATTTTCACAACTCGCCTTACCTTTAACTAAGTTGACTAGGAAGGATACACCTTTTGTTTAGACTCCGGAGTGCGAGGAGAATTTCCAAGCATTGAAGGAAAGGTTGAATACTGTACCCGTATTGGTATTGCCTGAGCTAAGTGAACCGTTTGAAGTGTACTGTGATGCATCATTAAAGGAGTTGGGGTGCATTCTGACGCAACACCGAAATGTTGTAGCATACGCCTCACGGCAATTAAAGCCGCATGAGATAAACTACCTGACTCACGACTTAGAACTTGCTACTGTTGTGTTTGATTTGAAAATCTGGAGGCATTATCCCTATAATGTCAAGTTTCACATTTTCTCAGACCAAAAGAGTTTGAAGTATCTGCTTAAAACAGAAAGAGTTAAATATGCGTCAGATGAGGTGAATGGAGCTTCCAAAGAACTATGATTTTGAATTAAATTACCATCCAGGAAAAGCAAACGTTGTGATGGATGCTTTAAGTTGGAAATTTTTATATGCAGCTTGGATGATGTTGCGAGAAGAAAAGTTATTAAAGGCATTTCAAGGTTTAAAACTGGGAGTTAGGGAAGAATCTGAAATTTTGTGTTTGAATCAGTTACAATTTTTAAGTGATTTTAAATCAGAACTTCTGAAGGCTCATCCAGATGGTGAAGCCTTACATAAGATATTTCCAGCAATTGAACAGGGAAGACAATGGAAAGTGTCAGAAGGTAAGGATGGTTTGTGAAAGTTCAAGAACCGGATTATTGTACCATATGTCAGAGACCTGCGACAGAGTATCTTAAAGGAAGCTCATAAGAGTGGGTTTTTAACTCATCCAAGAAGCACCAAAATGTACCAAGATCTGAAAGTGATAGAGCATAAGAGACCATCAGGAACCTTTCAGCCTTAAATATTCCACACTGGAAATGGGAGAGTATCGCAATAGATTTTGTGACAGGTTTGTCTAGGACTCGGACTGGCTGTGATGCTATTTGGGTAGTTGTGGATCGACTGAAAAAATTAGCTCACCTTCTCCCCATTCGAATAAGTTGCACAATGGAGGAATTGGCCCGAATGTACATCAAAAAGATTGTTAGGTTGCACGGCATGCCTTCTACCATTATATCTGACAGAGACCCTCGTTTTACATCAAGGTTCTGGAGAACTTTTCAGCGTGCATTTGGAACTTAATTGAGTTTGAGTATTGCATATTACCCTCAGACAGATGGTCAATCAGAGAGAACTATTCAGACCTTGGAGGATATGTTAAGGGCTTGTGTTTTAGACCAGCCGGCTAGCTGGGATCAGTATACGCCATTAGTAAAGTTCGCTTATAATAATAGCTACCATGCGAGCATTGGAATGGCTCCATATGAAGCTCTGTATGGTAGGAAATGCCAATCTCTGCTATGTTGGTATGAAACTGGAGAAAAAAGCTTATTAGGGCCTGAGATGATAGCTGAAACTACTGAGCAGATAAAGAAAATTTGTAACCGAATGCTTATAGCCCAGAGCCGTCAAAAAAGTTATACTGATCAAAGGCGAAAGCCTTTGGAATTTGAAGGAAAGCATGTCTTTCTGAAGGTTACACCAACTACTGGAGTGGGAAGAGCTATTAAAATTAAGAAAATGAATCCCCGTTATATTGGACCGTTTGATATCCTGAGAAGAATTGGTTCGGTGGCTTATAGGATTGCCTTACCGCCATATCTTTCAAACTTACACGACGTATTTCATGTGTCACAGCTTCGGAAATATACTCCTGACGCAAGTCATGTCCTAGAACCGGAACCGATTCAAGTGAGAGAAGACCTAACACTTCCAGTAATTTCGGTGAGAATTGATGACACTAGTGTTAAACGATTGCGTGGGAAGGAAGTATCACTGGTAAAAGTATCCTGGAGTCGAGCTGGTATTGAAAAACACACTTGGAAACTCGAATCAGATATACGGAAAGACTACCCACATCTCTTTTCAGGTAACTACATCTAAATTTTGAGGGCAAAATTCTTTGTTAGGTGGGTAGGATGTAAACCCCGTTAAATTAGTAGATAATTAGTTAATAAATTAGTTTTTAATAAAAAAAATTAGAAATGCGAATATTATATTAAATTAGGATAGAGCTCATTGAAACGAGAATTTTGACACCAATTTTGAAGAAATCGGCCCAAGATTGGACCGAACGAGCCGAACCGGTTGAACCGGGCCAAAACTGGGCCGTGGGCCCAACCGGGCCAACCTTTAAATGGACCCACGCTTCTTCTTCTCCTCATTCTTCTTCTCTGTCTGAGCTCTGATCGCCACACTGTTTGCGGCCACGTGTCCACCGCGTCGAGCTCTACATTTATACTGGAACAATTTTATTGGTAACTTGTTTAATCACTCTCATCCTCCTCTTCCCCCAATTTTTTGAAAATTGAGTAGGAATGTTGAATTTCTTTGATTTCTGATGTTTTAGGATCTAATTGGCTTGAGGAAAACTTTCACTCTTGCTTATGTGAAGCTTGGGTAAGGTGAGGATACCATAATTCTATTTTAATTTCATCGAATTTGAGCTTTGAGTATTAAATTGGGTATATATGTGTTATAAATATGTATTAGGCTGTGAATAAATAATTAGAGCTTGAAATAATTGTGAATATTGAAACTTGGAGGAAGCTGAGCTTAGAGTGTATTGAGCTTTTGAGGGGCGGTCTTGGCTTTAATTAAATTGCTTTGGTCGCTACGTGAAAATCGGCCAAGGTATGGTTTAGGTTTCTTGCATTTAATATATAATATTCTGAGAAAACTTAGTCTAGATGACCATAAGATAAGTAGGAACGTATGTGTACATTGTGGATTAGTATCTTATTTTTAAATGTGGATTGATATGGTGCTGAAAAGTTGAAGGTTTGGTAAATTGTTAATCATTGATTTGAGGATACAAGTATGTGATTTATAAGCTATGGTTTGGTTGTGGGATTTGGCAAGTGTACATGTAATTGTGGTTGGTAGATTAGGCATGTGTATGTGTAATTAAAGTTGGTATGAAGTGTGATTCTCATGGTGGATGTTGCGTTGTGGAAGAAGAGCTTTTGGAGTTAGCATGTGCAGGTTATTGTATTAGTAATATGGAAATGGTGTTGAATGGGAAAGAGGTTTTGTGGGTTTTAAAAAGTTGGTTTTTGGTCGAACTTAGGCGATGCATACTTGGCTTTCGGACCCTCAATTTGCTCCCAACTTGTTTTAAAGTAAAAATTAGGTTCGTGAAGTTTATGCCATTCGAAGAACGAGAGAAAAATATTTTAAATTGAAGAAGTTACGGTTGTTGGAAAGTTGTATCTAAAAACTGTCTTTTACTACCATTCTGCAGCTCTTGCAACTGATTCTGTATTTTTAAAAGAACGTACGTCCACGTGCACGCGTGGCATGGATTTTGGGGGTGCGTACGCGATTGGTCCTATGCGTACGCGAAAGGAGCCAACAAGCATGTCCACGCGTATGCGTGACCCACGCGCACGCATGACATGAAGTTTGCACCTACACGTACGCATGACAAAGGGACGCGTGCGCGAGCTACAATTTTATATTTCCACGTGCACGCGTGGCCCCTGTTCCAGCAAACATGATTTTTGAGTTTTAAAACCTTATTTCAAACCTCTAAACTTCTATTTCCTTTCCTTTAGTCATAAATATTAAACCTGATAATCAGATGAAGCTAGGAAATGGGGATAACTTGGCGGTGAAGTAAAGCTAAAAAGGAAAGTGATGAATTGATTATGAAATATTACGGATGATTATGTATGATACTTGGCTTGATGATCAAATGAATGATCATGTATGATATTTGGCTTGAATGATTAAATGATTTGAGATATGAGCTTCCCTAGGTAAAGTACCGTGGCTTGCTACCATGTGTACCAGGTTGAAAACTTGATACTCTGTTGACTCTACGACGTAAGGGTGACCGGGCACTTATAAATTCCTGGGAATGTTAACCCCCATTGAGCAATATTGATTATTTGAGAAAAAACTATGCATAGACTCTTGGGAATGCACGTCGAGGAACAATCTAAGGTTTTTGGACTTGTCGGGTTGGCTGGATAACCGACAGATGAGTCTCATCAGCCAAAGGACAGGCATGCATAATATGCATACTACTCAAATTACTTATTTGCGCATTAACTGGGTAAGTGTACTTGCCATGCTATATGTATATTTGTTACCTGTAGTATTTGTAACCTTCTTGTGCTTACCTTTATCTATTTATTTGTCTGTGAAATGCTGACGGAGATGGGGTATAGAGGAATGGCAGAATGGTACTTAGATTTAAGATTAAGTTAAGTTATGCGTTTGATACTCTTAGAAAACCACCCTTTATGGCTTCTGTTTAATACTTTAAGCTCTATAATTTGAGTGTCGGCATTCTAGGATTGCCTCTGGCATTCCCAGGACCTTATATATTATGTGTGTGGCACCTTTACCATACTGAGAACCTCTGGTTCTCACCCCATACTATGTTGTTGTCTTTCAGATGCAGGTCGAGAGGCATCTCATTAGGCGTCTGGACTCTCGAGACAAAATGGTTACTGGGTTATTTTGTTGTACGGTGATGTATATATATATATATAGCTTTCTCTTCGCATAACTTATTCTTTTTGATCCTCTTAGATGTTTATGGAGAGACAGGATTTTGTTTATGTACATTTGGGTTTTGGATATGTATATATATGTGTGTATGTTCTACGGCCAGTCTTGACTTCGCGGACTGAGTTAGGAGCTTGTTACTTTGTATCCTTGGCTCTCTATTCCTACTTTTATTATCTTATGTTTGATAGTTATAGTTTTCTTCACACGCAAGTTATTCCGTTTCTGGAGCATTGCGCTTTTTGTTTCGCGATTTTATTTTACCCGTATTTCAAGGCTCCTAGTTTATTATATTCTTTCTGCTATTATACGTATGTATTTTAATTTTAAAAGTCGTAGCACCTCGTCACCTCTGTTTTACATCCTAGGTGTAAAGCTCTGTGTGGTAGGGTGTTACACGTGGCCGACGCGCACGCGTGGCATGAGTTTTGGCGATGCGTACGTGACTGGTCCTATGCGTATGCGAAAGGAGCCAACAAGTATGTCCACGTGTACGCGTGACAAGGGGACGCGCGCGCGAGCTGCAGTTTTATATTTTCACGCGCACGCGTGAGCCACGCGTATGCATGGCCCCTGTTCCAGCAAACATGATTTTTGAGTTTTAAAACCTTATTTCAAACCTCTAAACTTCTATTTCCTTTCCTTTAGTCATAAATAGTGGTATTAAACTTGACAATCAGATGAAGCTAGGAAATGGGGATAACTTGGAGGTGAAGTAAAGCTAAAAAGGAAAGTGATGAATTGATTATGAAATGTTACGGATGATTATGTATGATACTTGGCTTGATAATCAAATGAATGATCATGTATGATATTTGGCTTGAATGATTAAATGATCTGAGATACGAGTTTCCCTGGGTAAAGTACCGTGCCTTGCCACCACGTGTACCAAGTTGAAAACTTGATACTCTGTTGACCCTACGACGTAAGGGTGACCGGGCACTTATAAATTCCCGAGAATGTTAACCCCCATTGAGCAATATTGATTATTTGAGAAAAAGCTATGCATAGACTCTTGGGGATGCACGTCGAGGGACAGTCTAATGTTTTCGGACTTGTCAGGTTGGCTGGATAACCGACAGATGAGCCTCATCAGCCATAGGACATGCATGCATCATATGCATACTACTTGAATTACTTGTTTGTGCATTAACTAGGTGTGCCTAAGTGTACTTGCCATGCTATATGTATATTTGTTACCTGCAGTATTTGTAACCTTCTTGTGCTTGCCTTTATCTGTTTATTTGTCTGTAAAATGCTGACGGAGATGGGGGTATGAAGGAATGGCAGAATGGGACTTAGATTTAAGATTAAGTTAAGTTAGGCATTGGATACTCTTAGAAAACCACCCTTATGTCTTCTGTTTAATACTTTAAGCTCTATAATCTGAGTGTCGGCGTTCTAGGATTGCCTCTGGCATTCCCAGGACCTTGTATATTATGTGTGTGACACCTTTACCATACTAAGAACCTCTGGTTCTCATCCCATACTATGTTGTTGTCTTTCAAATGCAGGTCGAGAGGCATCTCGTTAGGCGTCTGGACTTCTGAGACGAAGTGGTTACTGGGTTATTTTGTTGTATAGTGATATATATATATATATATATATATATATATATATATATATATATATATATATATATATATATATATATATATATAGCTTTCTCTTTACATAACTTATTCTTTTTTATTGTCTTAGATGTTTATTGAGAGACAGGATTTTGTTTATGTACGTTTGGGTTTTGAATATGTATATATATGTGTGTATGTTCTCTAGCTAGTCTTGACTTCGCGGACTGAGTTAGGAGCTTGTTACTTTGTATCCTTGGCTCTCTATTCCTACTTTTATTATCTTATATTTGATAGTTATAGTTTTCTTCACATGCAAGTTATTCCATTTTCGTAGCGTTGCGCTTTTCGTTTCGCGATTTTATTTTACCCGTATTTCAAGGCTCCTAGTTTATTATATTCTTTTTGCTATTATACGTATGTATTTTAAATTTAGAAGTCGTAGCACCTCGCCAACAACCATAACTTCTTCAAAGGCGTGACGCATTTTGATGAGTGAGTATTGGGGGCTTCGGCTATCATCCCTATCATCAAAGGCAAAACCGTGAGGCCTTGTGTGCCAAAGCGGACAATATCGTGCTAGCGGGTGGTCTGGGCTATTACAGATGGCATCAGAGCCGGAGCCCGGATCGATGTGCCAGCGAGGGCGCTGGGCTCCCTTAGGAGGGTGGATTGTAAGGTCCCATATCGGTTGGGGAGGGGAATGAAGCATGCCTTATAAGGGTGTGGATACCTCTCCCTAGCATGACGCGTTTTGACGAGTAAGTGTGTGGGGGACTTCGGCTATCATCCCTATCGTCAAAGGTAAAATCGTGAGGCCTTGTATGCCAAAGCGGACAATATCGTACTAGTGGGTGGTCTAGGCTGTTACATTAATTGAAATACATTATTAGAATAAAAAGTTGCAAGAATTAAAATAACTAAAATTTATTAACTTTAATAAGTTAAATTAGCTTAAAATAAGAAAGAGATGATTAATCAGATTAAATAAATTAAAAAATATTACTGAGCAAAGCAAATGTCACAATAATTATATTACTAATTGAAAAAAAAATCAATTTAATCAATTTAAATTTTTATTTTTTAATTAATAATTAAAGATCACCAATGGATAAAAATAAATGAGATATAATAAAAAATAATTTTGGTAGTATAAATAATTAAATTAAATTATTATATACAATTTTTACTTTTTATCTTATTATAATTTAAGTTAACATTAATGATAAAAAACTAATTCTGAATAGCCCAATCTGTATTTTACAACATGATTAAAGTACAATTTATAATTTTTTATTTTGTGATTAATCAACATTTTTTAAATTTTTTGGTTAAGTTTCTATATTTTATGATTGATAAATTTTTTTTACAAAATACAAATTTGTGATGAATTATTACAATCATAATTAATTAAGAAAATCAAGAAAAAAATTATTAAAAAATTAAATAAAAGATAAAAAATAGAGTAACAATTTATTTTGAAACTAACAAATTTGTCAATTATGCTAGAAGTTCTAAAAATTTGCATCTTATTATATAATCAATTTTGTTACTCACTTCAACTTCATTATCCCTTTGTATCCAAAAAAATATATAATGTCAGATGAAACTCTTCAAATACACGGTATAATGTATAATTTAAGAATAATAAAATAAAAAATATCTAGAATTTTATAATAGTATTTGAAAATTTTCAATGACGATAATACAAAGAGTTTAAATCTGCCAAATGAATTCAATAGCTACCCTTTGCATATCTTATTTAAATTTGAATTTTAAAATTTAATTTGTAACTTCTTTTTTTCTCTTAATATAAATTATTTTTGACAAAAAATAAGGAAAAAATATGTTAAACAAAAAAATATTCTATCAAATAATTATTATAAGGAGATTTATAATTAGAGAAGAAAATAATAAAGTATTAATAATAATAAAGAAAAAAATAATCTCATATTAAAGAATGGTAGAAAAGAAATAATAAAGTTCATAATAATAATAATAATAATAATACTGAGAAATGATGTTGCTGCTTTAGGCTTCTAACCTCCGCTTTTGGCCATCATTTTTTTTCTTTTTTTGCTTTTTTTTTTTATTTAAACTATCAAGTCATAAAAAAATAAAGAACAGTTCAAGAAAACGAAAACAGCAAGATCAATAGTAACTATACTAATCAAAATACATAGAAGAAAAACAAACTATTATATAATAGAATTAACATGAGTATATTTTATCATTAAATAAACAAAGTTAACGCAAAACAAAATTATACGTAAAGAGAAAAAAAGAAAAAAGAGTTAAAATATCCAAAGTGATAAAAAGATTATTTTTACAATTTTATTCTGTCATGTTTATATATATATAGAAGACTATAAAACAATGAACTTCTAACTAAATTAAGTTATATTTATTATTATTAAAAAGGGTAAGAGAGGGCAGTAGAGAAAAAATTTGTGTGTATTCAAGTTGTGTAAAATGATACAATATAGAAAGGTATTTATAAGTGCTAAAAAGAATCAAAATAATAAAGATGTAATATCCTATAATAAATATTTAGATATGTTAAATAATGTCTAATTGATCTATTTTATGCTAATTACACTCTAACATCCCCCCTCAAACTCAAGTGACAACTTGAGTTTGAAAACTTACTTGAAACAACTAAATAAAAAAATGCATAAACTGATAGAATGGGTGCGAATGGAACTGCCTAAAGAAAGCGCAGATAGAACTGTCGGAAAGAAGTGCAGACGGAACTGCCGGAAGGAAGCACAGACGGAACTGCCGGAAGGAAGTGCAGACGGAATTGCCACAAGGAAGCGCAGACAGAACTGTTGGAAGGAAGCGTAGATGAAACTGCCAGAAGAAAACGCAGATGGAACTGCTGGAGGAGAATGCAAACGGAACTGCCGCAAGAGTGGCCAACTGCCGAAAAACTACTAAAAAGATGGCGAACTGCCAAAAAATTGCTGAAAAGTGACAAAGTGCGAAGAGATGACAAACTATCAGAAAGTGACAAAAAAAAACATATGATTCCTCCATTAGAATAAGTAAGTAGTGGATGAGCTAATCGGTGAGGTCAAAAAAGCATTAAAGCATTGACAAAAGAGAAGAAAAAAAATAGCACAGAAGAAAAGTATGAAAAGTACGGTAATTTTACCAGAAGAAAAATCAACTTATCCTCCTCAAGGAGGATACCATGACTCTGATACTATGTTAGAAAGGGGAGATGGAGCAATAGGAAAAAGGTTTGTGAGTATTCAAGTTGTATAGAATGATACAATATAGAATGATATTTATAGGTGATAAGAGAATCGAAATAATAAAGACGTAATATCCTATAATAAATATTCAGATATGTTGAATAATGCTAATTGATCTAATTGATCCTAATTCTACTCTAACAATTATATTCAATTAATTGATATACATAATATTAAATTGTGTGATATTTAAATATTTAATCAAATCAATTAGTTGATATAATTAATCCATTATAATAAATTGTATTTAATGAGTTAAAATAAATAAATCAGGAAACATTCTCAAAAGTATGCCACTTAACTTTATCATTAAGTGCAAAAATTTGATTTTTATATAATATAATAAATAATAGATAGATAGAATAGATTATGTTATTATATCTTTATCAGTGCTATATTGTAGATAAATAATAATGTAAAAAATAAATTTAATTAAAAAATAAAAATAAAAATAAAAATACATACATGTAATAGATGTGAGAATATTTAAAAGATTATATTATTGAATCTTCTTATGTTACTATATTTTTATCAGTGTTATATGCTAAAAAAATAATATTACATAAAACAAATTTAATTAAAAAATAAAAAAATAAAATACATGTAAACAAAATAAATTAAGAACTTTTTACAATTAATATACAAAATTAAATCAAAATATAAAACTAATATTCAACTGCAAAAATACTAATTAAATTAATAAAAAAAAAGAAAAAGAAGAATAAAAAAAATATTATCTTTATACATCATATTTTTTTATCGTTACAATACAAAATTTAATAAAATAATTAAAGTGACAGCAAATTGTATATAACACTAATATCTATTCAAAACAAAAAATACAAACCAAAATTAACGTAAAACTAAACAATATAAGAAGAGAGTGGATGAGGAGAAAAAGATTGCCTTTATATATAGTATTTATTTTGATAGTTAAAAAAACTCTAATAAAATAATTAGAATGAGACTGAATCGTATACATCACTCACAAAGTACTATATTCAGAATAAAACTATGCAAATTAATATTAACATAAATTAAAAGACAATGTATTTACCGTACTATGCTTCTTTTTATATTGTATTTGCAATGAGGTATGTTACGGTTGAAAAAAAAAGAAAGAAATAAATAAATTCGGAGAGAAAAAGAGGAACACAACATATAATAATAAAATAAAGATAAATAATTGAAAAGAAAAAATTTGGTGTCCATATTTTTTGTTTGTTGTAGTTGTATGTGTAAAATTTTGTAGTCAACATCCATGTTAATATAAATAGGAGAAAAAATTAGAAAAGAGTGAGAATGAAAATACAAAAAGAAAGAATAATGATAATAATGATATAAGATAGTATAAACAATATACATGTGTAGTAGAAATAACAATATCCATGATAATAGAAACGACTCCATAATAGAAATAATTACACGTGATTTTGGATTTTAGTGCATAGGAATAAAATGAAAAGAAAGAATTTGATACCAAATTTCCATATTCTTTTATATATTATTATAGTTTGTTGTAGTTATACGTGTAGAATTTTGTAGCGATGTTAATATAAATAGAAGAAAGAATTAGAAAAGATTGAAAATGAAAATGCAAAGAGAAATGATAATGACAATAATAATATGAATACGAACAATATATATAGAATAGTAAAAATAACAACAACTGCACATACAAACTAATTTCATGATAATAGAAATTGTTCCATAGTAAAAACAACTACACGTGGGTTTGGGTTGCAATTCCCATGGATAAAATGGAAAAAAAGAATTAGACATCAAATTTTTATATTCCCTTTATATTGTTATAGAAGTAGAAATAACAATATTCATGATAATAAAAACGACTCCGTGATAGAAATAACTACACGTGATTTTGGGTTATAGTAGGGATAAAATGGAAAGAAATAATTTGATAGCAAATTTTCATTCCCTTTATATATCGTTATAATTTGTTGTAGTTATACGTGAAGAATTTTGTAGTGATATTAATATAAATAAAAGAAAAAATTAAAAAAGAATGAGAATGAAAATGTAAAGAGAAATGTAATGACAATAATGATATGAGTACGAACAATATATATAGGATAGTAAAAATAACAATAACTGCACATACAAATTAATTGCATGATAATAGAAACTACTCCATGATAAGAATAACTACACATGGTTTTAGGTTGTAGTGCATAGGGATAAAATGGGAAGAAGAATTGGACACCAAACTCCTATATCCCCTTTATATATTGTTATAGATATTGTTATAGAATAGTGAGAATGAAAATGTAAAGAAAAATGATAATGATAATAATAATGATTTTTTTTTTGTGATTGAAAATTTAAAACAACCAAGTAGAAAAGAAAAACAAAGTCCTAAGTGACTAAGAAGGCGCAGGACAATCCCTCTGAATACTCATCTCAAACTCTTTCCAAGGTATTGGAAGCTCTACATGCTGCGAATGTGATCTCAACGTCGTCTTTGCCATGGTATCCACCATTGTGTTTGCATCTCGCAGGATCAAGTGAAAATCAACGCACCACTTCCAAGTTCCAAGTCATGATATCTCTGACTTTAAGCACCAAAGAATCTACACACCCAGCATTATCATGAGAATTGTTAATAAGAATGAAAGCCTCCAAACAATTCGCTTCGCAAATCACATCTCTTTTCCTCAAGTCCTAAGTTAAAAGAAATCATCTCCAAATAGCAAACAACTCTCCTTGAAGAATATTGCAACTCTCTATTATTCCCAAATAGCCTCGTTGTCAATTTCTATTCCAATCTCTATTAACATAAGCAAAACCAATTCGATCCCCAGAACCAGAGTAACTAACATCACAATTGATCTTTAAAAGTATCCATCAAAGGAGGAACCTAAGAGCAACTAATCATAGAAGGAATAGAAACTCGTTGCAATTCAAAGACATTCCAAAATTCTTTCTCGAAGGCTAAAGCTATACGAGCCACTTTAAAAGGAGACCAAGGCTCATGATGGTTAAAAATCTCATTGTTCCTAACTCTCTAAATCCACCACAGACCAGAAAAGAATAAAAAAGGATGCTCTTTGTTATGGGACAAGAACTAGTTCTTCAAATCCTAAAGATGACTGGAAATCTCTAGAGTCTGCCAAACAAATTGAGCCTTCGGACAATTCCGAATACAGTGAAAAACTGTTTCCTAGAAAGTTAAGTGATGAGCGGATAATTTATACGCTTTTTGGCATTGTTTTTAGTATGTTTTTAGTAGGATCTAGTTACTTTTAGGGATGTTTTTATTAGTTTTTATGTTAAATTTACATTTCTGGACTTTACTATGAGTTTGTGTGTTTTTCTGTGATTTCAGGTATTTTCTGTCTGAAATTGAGGGACTTGAGCAAAAATCAGATTCAGAGGTTGAAGAAGGACTGCTGATGCTGTTGGATTCTGACCTCCCTACACTCAAAGTGGATTTTCTGGAGCTACAGAACTCAAAATGGCACGCTTTCAATTGCGTTGGAAAGTAGACATCCAGGGCTTTCCAGAAATATATAATAGTCTATACTTTGGCTGAGTTTAGATGACGTAAAAGGGCGTTGAACGCCAGTTCTATGCTGCAGTATGGAGTTAAACGCCAGAAACACGTCACGAACCAGAGTTGAACGCCAGAAACACGTTACAACCTGGCGTTCAACTCCAGAGAGAGCCTCTGCACGTGTAACATTCAAGCTCAGTCCAAGCACACACCAAGTGGGCCCCGGAAGTGGATTTATGCATCAATTACTTATTTCTGTAAACCCTAGTAACTAGTTTAGTATAAATAGGATCTTTTACTATTGTATTAGGCATCTTGGGACGTCTGGTTCTTAGATCATGGGGGCTGGCCATTCGGCCATGCCTGAACCTTTCACTTATGTATCTTCAAACGGTAGAGTTTCTACACTCCATAGATTAAGGTGTGGAGCTCTGCTGTTCCTCATGAATTAATGCAAAGTACTACTATTTTTCTATTCAATTCAACTTATTCCGCTTCTAAGATATTCATTCGCACTTCAATATGAATGTGATGAACGTGACAATCATCATCATTCCCTCACGAACGCGTGCCTGACAACCACTTCCGTTCCACCTTAGATTGGATGAGTATCTCTTGGATCTCTTAATCAGGATCTTCGTGGTATAAGCTAGATTGATGGCGGCATTCATGAGAATCCGGAAAGTCTAAACCTTGTCTGTGGTATTCCGAGTAGGATTCTGGGATTGAATGACTGTGACGAACTTCAAACTCGCGAGTGCTGGGCGTAGTGACAGACGCAAAAGGAGGGTGAATCCTATTCCAGTATGATCGAGAACCTCTAGATGATTAGCCATGCAGTGACAGTGCATAGGACCATTTTCACAGAGAGGATGGGATGCAGCCATTGACAACGGTGATGCCTCCAGATGATTAGCCATGCAGTGACAGCGCATCGGACCATTTTCACAGAGAGGATGAAAAGTAGCCATTGACAACGGTGATGTCCTTACATAAAGCCAGCCATAGAAAGGAGTAGGATTGATTGGATGAAGACAGCAGGAAAGCAGAAGTTCAGAGGAACGAACGCATCTCTATACATTTATCTGAAATTCTCACCAATGATCTACATAAGTGTTTCTATCTTTATTTTCTAATTATTTATTATTTATTTTTGAAAACTCCACAATCAATTATTATCCGCCTGACTGAGATTTACAAGGTGACCATAGCTTGCTTCATACCAACAATCTCCGTGGGATCGACCCTTACTCACGTAAGGTTTTATTACTTGGACGACCCAGTGCACTTGCTGGTTAGTTGTGCGAAGTTGTGAAGTTATGCTTGGACCATGGTATTGTGCACCAGTTTGTTGGTGCCATTACCAGGGAGAGAACGAACAACAAATTTTATAACCTCAGAGTAACAATTTCGCGCACCAAGTTTTTGGCGCCGTTGCCGGAGATTGTTCGAGTTTGGACAACTGACGGTTCATCATGTTGCTCACATTGGGTAATTTTCTTCTTATTTTATTTTCAAAAAGTTTTCAAAAAAAAATTTTCAAAAAATTTCTCCATTATTTTCGAAAAAAAAATAAAAAAAATTCTTTTCAAAAATTTTTATTATGTTCTTCAGAATTTTTAAGAATGAATTCTAGTGTTTCATGAAGCATGTTGAAGCCTGACTGGCTGTAAAAGCCATGTCTAAATTCATTTAGACTGGGGCTTCCAACCCAACATTATCAAGAGCAAGCTAGTTGTTGCTAATCCACCTGCTGCTGTTCCTGATCCACTTGATTTACATGCTAAAGCTTGACTGGCTATTAAGCCATGTCTAACCCTCAGATTGGAGCTTTAGACTAAGAGTGCAAGATTCCTGGAATTCATATTAAAAATTTTGGAATCCTTATTTTTCTTTTTCACAAATAATTTTCGAAAAATCCAAAAAAATTAGAAAATCATAAAAAAAAAATTTCATGTTTCTTGTTTGAGTCTTGAGTCCATTTTTAAGTTTGGTGTCAATTGCATACTCATCTTGCATTTTTCGAAAATTGCATTCATGCATTGCATTCATCATGATCTTCAAGTTGTTCTTGATAAACCTTCTTGATTGATCTTCATATTTTATTGTTGTGTCTTTTCTTGTTTTTCATGTGCATTTTTGCATTCATAATGTCTGAACATGAAAGAATTCTAAGTTTGGTGTCTTGCATGTTTTCTTTGCATATAAAAATTTTCAAAAATATGTTCTTGATGTTCATCATGATCTTCAAAGTGTTCTTGGTGTTCATCTTGACATTCATAGCATTCTTGCATGCATTCATTGTTTTGATCCAAAATTTTCATGCATTGCATCATTTTTATGTTTTTTCTCTTTCATCATTAAAAATTCAAAAAAAAAAATATCTTTCCTTTTTTTCTCTCATAAATTTCGAAAATTTGGATTGACTTTTTCAAAAATTTTAAAAAATTCAATTGTTTCTTATGAGTCAAATCAAATTTTCAATTTAAAAATCTTATATTTTTCAAAATCTTTTTCAAAAATCAAATCTTTTTCATTTTTCTTATCTATTTTCGAAAATTTCAAAAATCTTTTTCAAAAATCTTTTTCTTAATTTTACATCATATTTTCGAAAATATCATCAACAATTAATGTTTTGATTCAAAAATTTCAAGTTTGTTACTTACTTGTTAAGAAAGATTCAAACTTTAAGTTCTAGAATCATATTTTGTGATTTCTTATGAATCAAGTCATTAATTGTGATTTTAAAAATCAAATCTTTTTCAAAACTAATTTCAAACATATCTTTTTAAAAAATCTTATCTTTTTCAAAAATTTGATTTTAAAATATCCCTTCTAACTTCTTATCTTCTTATCTTTTCAAAATTGATTTTCAAAATTTGTTTCAACTAACTAACTAACTTTTTGTTTGTTTCTTATCTTTTTCAAAACTACCTAACTAACTCTCTCTCTCTAATTTTCGAAAATATCTCCCTCTTTTTCAAAAATTCTTTTTAATTAACTAATTGTTTCAAAATTCAATTTTAATTTATTTCTTCTTTTAATTTTCGAAAATCACTAACCATTTTTCAAAAATAATTTTCGAAAATTCTCTTTCTCTCTCATCTCCTTCTATTTATTTATTTATTTACTAACATCTCTTCCTCACTCACCAAAAATCCGAACCCCCTCTCTCTCTCTCTAAGTTCAGATTTTCTCTTCTTCTTTTCTTCTACTCTTCTTTTCTTCCACTCACCTAAGGAAACCTCTATACCTGGGCAAAAAGGATCCCTATTATTATTATTTTTCTGTTTCCTCTTTTTTTCATATGAGCAGGAGCAAGGACAAGAACATTCTTGTTGAAGCAGATCCAGAACCTGAAAGGACTCTGAAGAGGAAACTAAGAGAAGCTAAATTACAACAATCCAGCAAGCACCTTTCAGAAATTTTTGAACAGGAAGAGGAGATGGCAACCAAAAATAATAATAATGCAAGGAGGATGCTTGGTGACTTTACTGCACCTAATTCCAATTTACATGGAAGAAGCATCTCCATCCCTACCATTGGAGCAAACAACTTTGAGCTGAAACCTCAATTAGTTTCTCTGATGCAGCAGAACTGCAAGTTTCATGGACTTCCATCTGAAGATCCTTTTCAGTTCTTAACTGAATTCTTGCAGATCTGTGATACTGTAAAGACTAATGGAGTAGATCCTGAAGTCTACAGGCTCATGCTTTTCCCTTTTGCTGTAAGAGACAGAGCTAGAATGTGGTTGGACTCTCAACCCAAAGATAGCCTGAACTCTTGGGATAAGCTGGTCACGGCTTTCTTAGCCAAGTTCTTTCCTCCTCAAAAGCTGAGTAAGCTTAGAGTGGATGTTCAAACCTTCAGACAGAAAGAAGGTGAATCCCTCTATGAAGCTTGGGAGAGATACAAGGAACTGACCAAAAAGTGTCCTTCTGACATGCTTTCAGAATGGACCATCCTGGATATATTCTATGATGGTCTGTCTGAATTAGCTAAGATGTCATTGGATACTTCTGCAGGTGGATCCATTCACCTAAAGAAAACGCCTGCAGAAGCTCAAGAACTCATTGACATGGTTGCTAATAACCAGTTTATGTACACTTCTGAGAGGAATCCTGTAAGTAATGGGACGCCTCAGAAGAAGGGAGTTCTTGAAATTGATACTCTGAATGCCATATTGGCTCAGAACAAAATATTGACTCAGCAAGTCAATATGATTTCTCAGAGTCTAAATGGAATGCAAGCTGCATCCAACAGTACTCAAGAAGCAGCTTCTGAAGAAGAAGCTTATGATCCTAAGAATCCTGCAATTGCAGAGGTGAATTACATGGGTGAACCCTATGGAAACACCTATAATCCCTCATGGAGAAATCACCCAAATCTCTCATGGAAGGATCAACAAAAGCCTCAACAAGGCCTTAATAATGGTGGAAGAAACAGGTTTAGCAATAGCAAGCCTTTTCCATCATCCACTCAGCAATAGACAGAGAACTCTGAACAAAATACATCTAATTTAGCAAATTTAGTCTCTAATCTATCTAAGGCCACTGTGAGTTTCATGAATGAAACAAGGTCCTCCATTAGAAATTTGGAAGCACAAGTGGGCCAGCTGAGTAAAAAGATTATTGAAATCCCTCCTAATACTCTCCCAAGCAATACAGAAGAAAATCCAAAAGGAGAGTGCAAGGCCATTGAAATGACCATCATGGCCGAAACCACAAAAGAGGAGGAGAACGTGAATCCCAAGGAGGAAGACCTCCTGGGACGTCCAGTGATCAATAAGGAGTTTCCCTCTGAGGAACCAAAGGAATCTGAGACTCATCTAGAGACCATAGAGATTCCATTGAACCTCCTTATGCCCTTCATGAGCTCTGATGAGTATTCCTCTTCTGAAGAGAATGAGGATGTTACTGAAGAGCAAGTTACCAAGTTCCTTGGTGCAATCATGAAGCTGAATGCCAATTTATTTGGTAATGAAACTTGGGGAGATGAACCTCCCCTGTTCACCAATGAACTAAATGCATTGGATCAACTAAGATTGCCTCAGAAGAAACAGGATCCTGGAAGATTCCTAATACCTTGTACCATAGGCACCATGACCTTTGAGAAGGCTCTATGTGACCTTGGGTCAGGGATAAACCTCATGCCCCTCTCTGTAATGGAGAAACTGGGAATCTTTGAGGTGCAAGCTACCAGAATCTCATTAGAGATGGCAGACAACTCCAGAAAACAGGCTTATGGACAAGTAGAGGACATATTAGTAAAGGTTGAAGGCCTTTACATCCCTGCTGATTTCATAATCCTAGATACTGGAAGGATGAGGATGAATCCATCATTCTTGGAAGACCCTTCCTAGCCACAGCAAGAGCTGTAATTGATGTTAACAGAGGTGAACTAGTCCTTCAATTGAATGAGGACTCCCTTGAGTTTAAAACTCAAGGACATCCTTCTGTAAACATGAAAAAGAGGCACAGTAAGCTTCTCTCAAAATAGAGTCAACTAGAGCTCCCACAGTCAAACTCTAAGTTTGGTGTTGGAAGGCCTCAACTAAACTCTAAGTTTGGTGTTGAATTCCCATATCCAAACTCTAAGTTTGGTGTTGGGAAGTCTCAACAATGCTCTGAACATCTGTGAGGCTCCATGAGAGCCCACTGTCAAGCTATTGACATTAAAGAAGCGCTTGTTGGGAGGCAACCCAATTTTTATTTATCTAATTTTAATTTATTTTTATTGTTATTTCATGTTTTATTAGGTTCATGATCATGTGGAGTCACAAAATAAATATAAAAATTGAAACGGAATCAAAAACAGCAGAAAAAAAATCACACCCTGGAGGAGGATCTTACTGGCGTTTAAACGCCAGTAAGGAGCATCTGGCTGGCGTTCAACACCAGAACAGAGCATGGATCTAGCGTTGAACGCCAGAAACAAGCAGCATCCTGGCGTTCAGACGCCAGAAATGCACAGTGAGAAAAGCTGGCGCTGAACGTCAGAAACAAGCATAGAACTGGCGTTCAACGCCAGAAATATGCTGCATCTGGGCGCTGAACGCCCAGAACAAGCATCAATTCGGCGTTTAAACGCCAGAATTGCATGCAAAGGCATTTTACATGCCTAATTGGTGCAGGGATGCAATTCCTTGACACCTCAGCATATGTGGACCCCACATCCTCTCTTCCCAATAAACACTCTTCCCCAAAACTCTTCACCAATCACCTCAATCTCTCTTCCCTATCACCACTTCACCACTCACATCCATCCACTCTTCCCCATAAACTCCACCTACCTTCAAAATTGAAAACCAATTTCCCACCCAAACCCACCCTATATGGCCGAACCTTAACCCCCCTCCCTTCCCTATATAAAGCCCTCCATTCTTCTTCATTTTCACACAACACAACCCTCTCCTCCTCTTCTTGGCTGAAACACATCTCTCTCTCCCTCTCCTCCATTTCTTCTTCTTCTTCATCTATTATTTCTTCTCTTGCTCGAGGGCGAGCAATATTCTAAGTTTGGTGCGGTAAAAGCATAAGTTTTTTGTTTTTCCATTACCATTGATGGCACCTAAGACCGGAGAATCCTCTAGAAAAGGAAAAAGGAAAGACAAAAGCTTCCACCTCCGAGTCATGGGAGATGGAAAGATTCATCTCCAAAGCTCATCAAGACCACTTCTATGATGTTGTGGCCAAGAAGAAGGTGATCCCCGAGGTCCCTTTCAAGCTCAAGAGAAATGAGTATCTGGAGATCCAACATGAAATCCAAAGAAGAGGTTGGGAAGTTCTAACAAACCCCATCCAACAAGTCGGCATCCTAATGGTTCAAGAGTTCTATGCCAATGCATGGATCACTAGGAACCATGATCAAAGTAAGAACCCGAACCCAAAAAATTATCTCACCATGGTTCGGGGGAAATACTTAGATTTTAGTCCGGAAAACGTGAGGTTGGCGTTTAACTTGCCCATGATGCAAGGAGATGCACGCCCCTACACTAGAAGGGTCAACTTTAATCAAAGGTTTGACCAAGTCCTCATGGACATATGTGTGGAAGGAGCTCAATGGAAGATTGACTCAAAAGGCAAACCGGTTCAATTTAGAAGACTGGACCTTAAGCCTGTGGCTAGAGGATGGTTGGAGTTCATCCAACGCTCCATCATCCCCACTAGCAACCGATCTGAAGTTACTGTGGATCGGGCCATCATGATTCATAGCATCATGACTGGTGAGGAAGTAGAAGTTCATGAAGTCATCTCCCTTGAACTCTACAAAATAGCCGAAAAGTCCTCTCCCTTGGCAAGGCTAGCTTTCCCTCATCTTATTTGCCATCTATGTTACTCAGCTGAAGCTTTCATAGAAGGAGACATTCCCATTGAGGAAGAGAAGCCCATCACTAAGAAAAGGATGAAGCAAACAAGAGATCCCATTCATGGATCTCAAGAAACGCATGAAGCTCATCACCATGAGATCCCGGAGATGCCTCAAATGCATCTTCCTCCACAAAACTATTGGGAGCAAATCAACACCTCCCTAGGAGAATTAAGTTCCAACATGGGACAACTAAAGGTGGAACATCAAGAGCACTCCATCATCCTTCATGAAATTAGAGAAGATCAAAAAGCAATGAGGGAGGAGCAATAAAGACAATGAAGAGACATAGAAGAGCTCAAGGACATCATTGGTTCCTCAAGAAGGAAACGCCACCATCACTAAGGTGGACTCATTCTTTGTTCTTAAATTCTCTGTTTTTCGTTTTCTTTATGTTAAGTGCTTATCCATGTTTGTGTCTTATTACATGATCATTAGTATTTAGTAACTTTGTCTTAAAGTTATGAATGTCCTATGAATCCATCACCTCTCTTAAATAAAAAATGTTTTAATTCAAAAGAACAAGAAGTACATGAGTTTCAAATTTATCCTTGAACTTAGTTTAATTATATTGATGTGGTGACAATGCTTCTTGTTTTCTGAATGAATGCTTGAACAGTGCATATGTCTTTTGAAGTTGTTGTTCATGAATGTTAAATATGTTGGCTCTTGAAAGAATGATGACAAGGAGACATGTTATTTGATAATCTAAAAAATCATAAAAATGATTCTTGAAGCAAGAAAAAGCAGTGAATACAAAAGCTTGCAGAAAAAAAAAATATAGGCGAAAAAAATAAAAATAAAAAGCAAGCAGAAAAAGCCAAAAGCTCTTAAAACCAAGAGGCAAGGGTAAATAAAAAGGATCCCAAGGCTTTGAGCATCAGTGGATAGGAGGGCCTAAAGGAATAAAATCCTGGCCTAAGCGGCTAAACCAAACTGTCCCTAACCATGTGCTTGTGGCGTGAAGGTGTCAAGTGAAAACTTGAGACTGAGCGGTTAAAGTCAAGGTCCAAAGCAAAAGAAGAGTGTGCTTAAGAACCCTAGACACCTCTAATTGGGGACTTTAGCAAAGCTAAGTCACAATCTGAAAAGGTTCACCCAATTATGTGTCTGTGGCATTTATGTATCCGGTGGTAATACTGGAAAACAAAGTGCTTAGGGCCACGACCAAGACTCATAAAGTAGCTGTGTTCAAGAATCAACATACTGAACTAGGAGAATCAATAACACTATCTAAACTCTGAGTTCCTATAGATGCCAATTATTCTGAACCTCAATGGATAAAGTAAGATGCCAAAACTATTCAAGAGGCAAAAAGCTACAAGTCCCACTCATCTGATTGGAGCTATGTTTTATTGATAGTTTGGAATTTATAGTATATTCTCTTCTTTTTATCCTATTTGATTTTCAATTACTTGGGGACAAGCAACAATTTAAGTTTGGTGTTGTGATGAGCGGATAATTTATACGCTTTTTGGCATTATTTTTAGTATGTTTTTAGTAGGATCTAGTTACTTTTAGGGATGTTTTTATTAGTTTTTATGTTAAATTCACATTTCTGGACTTTACTATGAGTTTGTGTGTTTTTCTATGATTTCAGGTATTTTCTGGCTGAAATTGAGGGACTTGAGCAGAAATCAGATTCAGAAGTTGAAGAAGGACTGCTGATGCTGTTGGATTCTGACCTCCCTACACTCAAAGTGGATTTTCTGGAGCTACAGAACTCAAAATGGCGCGCTTCCAATTGCGTTGGAAAGTAGACATCTAGGGCTTTTCAACAATATATAATAGTTCATACTTTGGCCGAGGTTAGATGACGTAAAAGGGCGTTGAACGCCAGTTCTACGCTGCAGTCTGGAGTTAAACGCCAGAAACATGTCACGAACCAGAGTTGAACGCCAGAAACACGTTACAACCTGGCGTTCAACTCCAGAGAGAGCCTCTGCATGTGTAACATTCAAGCTCAGCCCAAGCACACACCAAGTGGGCCCCGGAAGTGGATTTATGCATCAATTACTTACTTCTGTAAACCCTAGTAACTAGTTTAGTATAAATAGGACCTTTTACTATTGTATTAGGCATCTTGGGACGTCTGGTTCTTAGATCATGGGGGCTGGCCATTCGGCCATACTTGAAAATTTCACTTATGTATCTTCAAACGGTAGAGTTTCTACACTCCATAGATTAAGGTGTGGAGCTCTGCTGTTCCTCATGAATTAATGCAAAGTACTACTGTTTTTCTATTCAATTCAACTTATTCCGCTTCTAAGATATTCATTCGCACTTCAATATGAATGTGATGAACGTGACAATCATCATCATTCCCCCACGAACGCGTGCCTGACAACCACTTCCGTTCCACCTTAGATTGGATGAGTATCTCTTGGATCTCTTAATCAGGATCTTCGTGGTATAAGCTAGATTGATGGCGGCATTCATGAGAATCCGGAAAGTCTAAACCTTGTCTGTGGTATTCCGAGTAGGATTCTGGGATTGAATGACTGTGACGAACTTCAAACTCGCGAGTGCTGGGCGTAGTGACAGACGCAAAAGGAGGGTGAATCCTATTCCAGTATGATCGAGAACCTCTAGATGATTAGCCATGCAGTGACAGTGCATAGGACCATTTTCACAGAGAGGATGGGATGCAGCCATTGACAGCGCATCAGACCATTTTCACAGAGAGGATGAAAAGTAGCCATTGACAACGGTGATGTCCTTACATAAAGGCAGCCATAGAAAGGAGTAGGATTGATTGGATGAAGACAGCAGGAAAGCAGAAGTTCAGAGGAATGAACGCATCTCTATACATTTATCTGAAATTCTCACCAATGATCTACATAAGTGTTTCTATCTTTATTTTCTAATTATTTATTATTTATTTTTGAAAACTCCACAATCAATTATTATCCGCCTAACTGAGATTTACAAGGTGACCATAGCTTGCTTCATACCAACAATCTCCGTGGGATCGACCCTTACTCACGTAAGGTTTTATTACTTGGACGACCCAGTGCACTTGCTGGTTAGTTGTGCGAAGTTGTGAAGTTATGCTTGGACCATGGTATTGTGCACCAGTTTGTTGGCGCCATTACCAGGGAGAGAACGAACAACAAATTTTACAACCTCAGAGTAACAATTTCGCGCACCATTAAGCAACTGGGACAACTATCTGTAGGTGAAAGGTCTCTCCTGAGATGAAAAATAGCAGTGGGCAGTGCCTCTCGCACACAAAGCCAAACCAAGAATTTGATCTTTTCTGGAACAAGTTGACGCCAAATCCAAAGTTAATTCCCTCTCTCCTCCCATTCAAACATCTCCTTGCAGAGCCATAAGTATCTATTACTGACATCATAAACCTTAACCGCCCTACCGGACCAAGTCCATCCTACCACTGAACCCGCTTGCACATCAGGGTTGTAAGAGAGAATGCTATGGGATATTTTGAAGGATGGTTTTGATTGGTGCATTGGAAATTTGGACCAAAACTTTTGGTTTTCTAAATGGAGGAAAGAGGGGGTAGCTATGTAATGAGACGGATTATGTTCACATTTCTGATTCGAATATCTGAATTTTAGATCTATGGTTAGTTGGGGAGTGACACCTTGAGAATGTCTATTCTCCTTTTCACCAGGTTTTGCATAATAATGATATGAGTACGAACAATATATATGAGATAGTAGAAATAACAATAACGGCACATACAAACTAATCCCATGATAATTGTGCCGCAAGACGTCTTAGATCTCCCAGTCTTCTCTTCCTCGGTCCATCTGTTCTTCTTTCCCTGTTCTCTGCGCCGCCTAGTCCTCTCCATGTCGCTCGCCTTCTTGCCGCTCTCTTCCTCAACTCTATTAATTGCCTAAGTTTCAATGTTCATCGAGGTTTGTCCTCGCCGTTCTTCTTCGGGCTTCTACTTCTGGTTTCTGCTTCTACATCTGCTTCTTCTAGCTTCTGTTTCTTTTGGCTTCTGCTTGTGCACTTTCTTCTGGATTTTGATTCTGTTTCTGTTTTCATTAAGTTCTGGGTTCTACTTCTTTAAATTATGGGTTTTGGCTTTTAGTTTAATTTTTTTGTTTTAAATTTGGATTCTATTAGCTATTAAATTTAGATGTATTGCTATTAGAAAATTTTGGTTCTCTTGTTATTATTTTGAATTGGTACTATTATTTATAAAATTTCTGTTGTTGAATCTTCTCTGCTGTTGTTTGAATAATGATTCTGGTTCTTTAAGAGATTTTTTCAAACTTTTTTAATTCTTAGAAATAACTTTTTTAATTGGATATATCCGATACCCGATCCGATCCGATCCGCCCATGTGCGAATCGAATCGGATCCAAGGTTAAAATATGCGGATATTGGATCCGATCTGATCTGTATGCATCCCTACTTGCTACGTAAAAAGGGGACCAGAAAAGCCAAGGTCAGTTTGATCACAATTATTAATGATATCTACAAATTTATATGTATTTTGAAAAAGGTTAGAAGAACCCCATGAGTCATTGAGAGACAGAGGATAGAGTTGAAGTCTCCATCCAAACACCAAGCCCCATGAATAGCAGAAGCTATGTTCTCTAAATTATTCCAAAGATCAAATCTTCGACTTGCTTGAGGGCTTATATAAATGGTTGCGAAGAACTATGAATTCGTGTTCTCATACTACATTTCAAGATGGATGAACTGTTTGTGAATCTGTTGAGGCTTAACGTTCCAATTATCTTTCATCCAGAGGCACCAAATCTCCCTAGAGAAACTCTCTGCTTCACTAAGACACCACAAATTGAACCCCATTTTCTTGATAACAGCTTTGACCTTAGCGCCTGAAACATGAGCTTTAGGTAAAACGCAAAACTTAGAACAATATCTAGCTTTTCCCCTTAGCTGAGGCCCCTCTATTGTTCCCAATGATGATATTCATTAAAAAACTTAAAAAATTAACAAGGAAAAAAATAGAATTATAAGAAAGACCCCTTGAACCCTGAGATCAAGAAGCAATTAAGCTTCCATGGGTCTGTGTTCTGGAGCATCAACTCCATCTCTTCCTTCTAGACCCAAACACTTTTCTGCATTATTTTCATCTTCCATCATCATGTTGTTTTGTTGCACATCATATTGCTCTGGGGTTTGTCTTTATATTCTCTTACACCATGACCTCCTTCACCACCAATCTTATTTTTTGATGTCCTAATTCCTAAAATTACATTGATTTTTATGGTTATCCTTTCGAGAAATATGGCTTTCTTTCTGGCTCTCTTTACTTATATTATTGGCAATATTATAAAACTGATCCCCATGAGATCTGCTGCCTGCTGCTTTCTATATTCACTTGAATTAAACTCTGATTTTTCTTTTAAATTTGGTTTTTTCTCCTTCTACATTTGTTTAGGGCCTCCTAATTGGATTTGTCTGTTATTTTGCTGCTTAGGTTTTTCATTGTGCTTGCCGGTAACCATTTTGTTGTTTTTGTTTTTGTTAGCTGCCTACTTTTGTTTCCCTCTATTATTATCGAATTTGGCTCCATGATCATTACCTTTGGAGCTTTCTCCATTACTAACCTGATTTCCCATATTTTTGCTAGCTTCATCGCCATTATGGTCATTGATGAGCGGATAATTTATACGCTTTTTGGCATTGTTTTTAGTATATTTTTAGTATATTTTAGTTAGTTTTTATTCAAAAATCATATTTATGGACTTTACTATGAGTTTGTGTGTTTTTCTGTGATTTCAGGTATTTTCTGGCCGAA
This sequence comes from Arachis hypogaea, assembly GCF_003086295.3. Classification (NCBI taxonomy): domain Eukaryota; kingdom Viridiplantae; phylum Streptophyta; class Magnoliopsida; order Fabales; family Fabaceae; genus Arachis; species Arachis hypogaea. The sequence goes on along the minus strand of NC_092053.1, from coordinate 26,316,815 downwards.
ATTGAGGGACCTGAGCAAAAATCTGATTCAGAGGCTGAAAAAGGACTGCAGATGCTGTTGGATTCTGACCTCCCTGCACTCGAAGTGGATTTTCTGGAGCTACAGAAGCCCAATTGGCGCACTCTCAATTGTTTTGGAAAGTAGACATCCTGGACTTTTTAGCAATATATAATAATTCATACTTTGTCCGAGATTTGATGGCCCAAACCGGCGTTCCAAGTCAGCATAAAAATTCTGGCGTCAAAACGCCAGAACTGGCATAAAAGCTGGAGTTAAACGCCCAATCTGGCACAAAAGCTGGCGTTTAACTCCAAGAAAGGTCTCTACACGTGAAAGCTTCAATGCTCAGCCCAAGCACACACCAAGTGGGCCCCGGAAGTGGATTTCTACACTAATTATTCTAGCTTACTCATTTTCTGTAACCCTAGGTCACTAGTTTATTATAAAAACTACTTTTAATGATTCATCTTGTACCTCATGACACTTTACACGTTTCATATTGTATTTCTGACGGCATGAGTCTCTAAACCCCATTGTTGGGGGTGAGGAGCTCTGCTGTATCTCGATGAATTAATGCAATTACTACTGTTTTCCATTCTATCACGCTAGCTTCTATTTTAAGATATTCATTCGCACTTCAACCTGATGAATGTGATGATCCGTAACACTAATCATCATTCTCACCTATGAACGTGTGCCTGACAACCACCTCCGTTCTACATGCAATCAAGTTTGAATGTGTATCTCTTGGGTTTCTAATCTAAGATTAGAACCTTCGTGGTATAGGCTAGAATTATTGGCGGCCATTCCTGAGATCCGAAAAGTCTAAATCTTGTTTGTGGTATTCCAAGTAGGATCTGGGAAGGGATGACTGTAACGAGCTTCAAACTCACGAGTGCTGGGCGTAGTGACAGACGCAAAAGGATCAATGGATCCTATTCCAGCATGAGTGAGAACCGACAGATGATTAGCCGTGCGGTGACAGCGCATTTGGACCATTTTCACTGAGAGGACGGATGGTAGACATTGACAACGGTGATTCACCAACATACAGCTTGCCATGGAAGGAGCCTTGCGTGTGTGAAGAAGAAGACAGTAGGAAAGCAGAGATTCTGAAGACAGAGCATCTCCAAAACCTCAACCTATTCTCCATTACTGCATAACAAGTATTTATTTCATGTTCTTTTACTTTTTACAATTAAATCTGAGAATTATTGATATCCTGACTAAGAGTTACAAGATAACCATAGCTTGCTTCAAGCCGATAATCTCTATGGGATTGACCCTTACTCACGTAAAGTATTACTTGGACGACCCAGTACACTTGCTGGTTAGTTGTGTGAAATTGCAAAAGTGTGATTGTAATTTCGTGCACCAGTCCTCACCTGAATCGTCTTATGTTTTAGGGAATCAAATTTCGTTGAAGATATTTTTCTTTTTGGCAACGGTATTTTCTCTTCCTTTTTATTTTTTCTATGTAGCTTTTTAACTACCATTCAAGGTCCAGAAAAATTTCTTCTTTAACTTTCACATATGATATCATCTCATGAAAAATATTAGAAATTGATTTCCATCATTATTATTAAGGAGGAAATCATTAATAGTTCTTTCCTGATTTATATCCACTATCTTTTGCTTCTCTTTTGAGATATCTTGATTCTCCTGTTGTCGCTGTTCATTGCTGGATGCACCGCTGCTTCCATTACCGTTGCTATGGTGAACCATCAGATTTGTCATTTTTATTCCACACATGTCTTCAATAACGTTATTTTGGACAACCATCAAATTTGTTGCCATACCTTCCATAATTGAAACAAATTTGATGTAGCCCTTCGTACTCCAATTTAAAATCTTTACCCAAAGCTGAGAAAGAGAAAACCAGTTTCCTTCGCAGATCTAATTCAACATAAATCCTTACAAATTTACCTATAGAATTAATAGAAGTTGTCTCATCCACTTTAAACATCTACCTAGGATTCCTTCCACCTTCCAAGAAAATATTTTTTGTAGAGCTCCGCAGGTAAATTAGGAATTCTGACCCAAACCGCAACCTTTTTTACTTCATCTCGTAAGGGATAAATAGAGGTCTCCCACCTTGGACTAGAAAGTAGTGATGAGCGATCATCCAAGGCCATTTAAAAGGGCTTAAGAGTAATCCTCCTTATTAGCAAAACGAACTAAAAAGAAGCCTTCTTCCAGGTCCATCACTTTTACTATTTCAGTCTTGCCCCATTTTCTTACGATCTAATGTTCCATCATTTGCAAAGTAATTCTTTTACTAAAGAGATTTTATGATCAGTCCAAGACCTACACCATTCGTCATACTCTTCTACGCTAACTTCAATAATTGGTTTTGGATTGAAGAGAGTCTCGTCTTCCACTTTCAGCTCCATAAATTTTTTTGTCCAAAAGATAATCTTCTACCACAAAATTTACAATTTCTTTCGGGTTCATTTTGTCCAATCCATCACCCACCAAACAATCTTTGTACGAGATTTTTGGTGATTGAGGTGGAGGCACTTTAGTTATAGGATTATCTTTTAGCATGAGTTTAAATTCGTCTAAACGTATGTCTATTTCTTTTACATTTTGTCTACTATTCTTTATATTATCATCTTCCTTTGAAAGATCATCTATCTTGACTTTTTTTTTGTGCTTTTTATCCACGAGATCTTTCGACGACGACCTTTTTCAGTTTTAACAATATTGTTTAGGGCTCAGTGAGAGAGGTTTTTTTTATAGTTGTAGAAAATTTAACCTGTTTTTCTATTAGTTATGAACACATATATATACAATTTTTGATATGAAATTATATCAAATATTTTTTATCTTAAAAAGCATAATTTATTATTCTAACAAATTAGAATGCATAATTTTCTATCCTAATAAAGATATACATGAGAGTACTGTATTTCTATGTATATTTAAATTATCCTCATATCAAATATTTCTTATCTTAAAAAACATAATTTACTATCCTAACAAATTAAAATATATAATTTTTTATCTTAATAAAAATATACATAAAAATACTCCAAAAATATTATATTTATATTTAAATTATAGAAATATTATTAATATAATATTTTTATATATATCTAATTTATCCATTAATAACCGTTAATCTTCTTTTTATTATATATGATAAATTATTTTCTTAATAAAACATCATTAGTTTAGCAAATAACATAAATAACATGTATTACTACATTAAGCGTAGAGGTAGCAATATGTACTCTACTCGCGGGTACTCAACCCGACCCCACCCGATCAGATAGGGTTGTCAACCCGATCCGCAGCGGGTAGGATTCTCGTGCGGGTCGGGTAGGGTGCGGGTTGAGCTTCAACCCAACCCAACCAACTCGCACTCCATATATTATATACCTATATAAAAATATATTTTAAGTGGATGTTGAACCAAAGACCTCTCACTAAATGCAAAAGATCCTTAACTACTAAAAAAATCATTAATTGATAATTTAATATCTTTTTTTTTTACATAAAAATAAGTTCTATTTTAAATTATCATCAAGTTATATAATAATATTATATATTTTTGTAACCGGTGGATAGAGTCGGGTACCCGCGAGTTAAGAACGTATAAGGTTAGGGTTGGGATATTCTCAACCCGCGAGTAGAGTAGGGTTGAATTTATATAAAAATTTCAACTCGCAGATAGAATTAAGGTTGAATCCAAACTCTACCCTACCCTGTCCATTGTCACCCCTAAGCGTTTCAATTGTTCATTAAGATTCAATTTGTACAATTAAGATTGTTAACAAGTTAGAGATATTTAATCATTTTTCATTGATGCAGGGATTCATGTTCATGCTTTAGTTTATACTTTTATTCAACCAATGAATCTTTTAAGAGTCCCTCAGAGATTTTTCTTTTACATTACCACCAAAAAAGGAAAAACAAAAACAACTCTCTCTCTCTCTCTATACCATGGCCATGCCCATATCACTACATCCGTCGGTTATCACTTGGTCAATTACCCCCTTCTTTTTAGGAAACTAATAAAATATTTTCCGAGCTACTGTTGGAAATTACCGATTTTGATCAAAATTATGTGATATATATATATATATATATTATTAGATTTAACTAATTAATATACTTTTGATTTAAAAGTTATGATAATTATACATATACAGCCTTACATTTCTCATTTCGGTTTGGTTTGGGTAAAAATAGAAACTTTTCCCAAATTCTTCCAGAAGAAAAATTAAAAACTAATAAATTTGGGTTGGGTTTGCCATTATGATTGTATTTAATCCTCCTCGAAATAGAACAAAACCCTAAGGGTTCTTGTAAGAACCAATCGCCGCCGGATTCACCTCTTAACATCGCCACTCTCATTATTTTCTAACTGTTCTTGCTCCTCTCCCTTTCATTTCTCACGTTTATTTTGTTCCCTTTAGATTAGGTATTGAACAACATACCCTACAAATTCGTACTCAGTGATCATGGGCACCTAACTCATGGAAGCTTAAATTAAATTATGCAGTTTCCTGATTGATTCTTCAGCTATTTAGAGTTTCAGCTCCCTGAATGACCGGTGCAGTTTTCTTACATTTTTATTTTGCTTTTCAAGTTAGTAGTTATAACTTGTAAGGTACCACTCCCATAAGTTGTAAATACAAGATTATGTTTTGTTACGAGAAAAGATTAGATTTTTGAGATTGTTGGTGATTTAGTTTTTGGTTTAAGGTTTATGGTAGTGATCAGTATTAGATTGGTGAAGGGTTGTGGATGATCAATTTGGGTTTATGAAATAAAATGTTATCTGAATTGGGAAGGAGGCCGATGCTTGGTGGTAACGAGGGTTCATTTGGTGATGACTTAGAAAAAGAGATTGGAATGTTGCTTCGTGAACAAAGAAGACAAGAGGCTCATGATCGCGAGAGGGAGCTCAATTTGTACAGAAGTGGATCAGCACCTCCAACTGTTGAGGGTTCTCTGAGTGCTGTTGGAGGGTTATTTGGCGGCAGTAGTAGCGGTGGTGCAGGCGCAGGTGTGGGGGGTGCTTCTGCTGCTGCAGCCTTTTCGGAGTTTTCCAGAGCTAAGAATGGTAATGGTTTTGCTTCCGAGGAAGAGATGAGGTCTGATCCAGCTTATCTATCTTACTACTATTCAAATGTTAATTTGAATCCTCGGCTTCCGCCTCCTTTGCTGTCAAAGGAAGATTGGAGGTTCTCACAGAGGCTAAAAAGTGGAGCTTCTGCTCTGGGCGGAATTGGAGATAGGAGGAAAGTGAACAGGACTGATGATAATGGCGGTAGATCTTTGCTTGCAACACCACCGGGTTTTAACTTAAGGAAACAAGAAAATGAGGTGGATAACGAAAAAATGGGAGGCTCTTCTGAGTGGGGTGGTGATGGACTCATTGGTTTGCCTGGTCTGGGACTTGGGACCAAACAGAAGAGCCTTGCAGAAATTTTTCAGGTATCTTCTCAACCCCTAGATTCATATTTGATTTTAAATCAGTTTGTGTATTAGTTTCCCCCATTCTCAAGCTGTTATTTTTCTGTTATTTCTCTTTGATTAAGCTCTTCGGGTTCTGTTATTAAGTATTAGGTCTATATAGATAAGAAGGCCCATGCTCTTGTAATTGTTGAGCATGTGATTCATTACCAAAGTGTATATATTTGGTTTATTGTAGCTGCAAGACTCGACTTGAACAATCAATTTTTTTCTTAATGGATTTTGTAAAAACTCTGATATCAGTTATACTATGTATGTCGTTAAGAATTTAAGTCTGATCATTTAAACGCAAAATTTCTCGGTGCGCTTGTGCAATGTTATTTATAGTGCTTGTGGTGTTTAAGATGGCAGCATGACATATTGTCTGAACTTCAAAAAATGCATTTTGTTTTTGTTCCAGTTCTACTGATGTTCTGTTCCTTCTGGTTTGTACACAAGTTGTGGACATGCATTAGATTCAGATTGGTACTGATAGTTCTTTACCTTACTCTATATAGTTTATTTGCTACGTTTACTTCAAAATATTATGGGCACATTAAATTTATTAGACTTCATACGGTATTGAATAAGATGAGTTAATGTCATTTTTTCGGTTATCATTCACACTCAACAGTTGCAAAGAAATTATCTTTTTGACATATTTGTAATGTGTGTGTATGATTTGATCTGTTCTATTTTGTTTCTGCACACTTTTTCTTCTACTTGGTCATTTATGGTTTGTAATTCTCCAGGATGATATGGGACGCAGCACACCTGTTAGTGGCTTTCCTTCTCGTCCAGCCAGCCGTAATGCATACGATGAGAATGCTGATACCATAAGTGCTGCTGAAGCAGAACTTGCTCATTTACGGCGTGATTCTTCTGCCGCTGATGCTTTAAGACCAGGATCAAATCTTCAGGGGTCATCTTGCGTCCAAAATATTGGCTCTCAATCTTCATATACTTATGCTGCTGCACTAGGTTCTTCCATGTCACGAAGCACTACTCCTGATCCGCAGCATCTAGCTAGGGCTCCCAGTCCATGCCCCACGCCTATCGGTGGCGGGAGAGTTGCCGCTGCTGAGAAGAGAGGCATTACAAGTCCTGATGCATATAATGGTGTTTCCACTGGGAATGAGTCTGCTGATATTGTGGCTGCACTATCTGGCATGAACTTGTCAGCAGATGATGTGCTAGATGGTGATAACCATTTCCAATCACAAGTTGAGTCAGAGGTTGATAATCATCGGAGATATCTTTTCGGTATGCAAGGTGGCCAGGATCATGGCAAGCAGCATGCATATTTTAAAAAGTCTGAATCCGGGCACTTGCAGAAATCATCCTACTCTGAGTCAGTTAAGAGCAGTGTGACTGGATCAGACATCAACAGTCTGGCCTTTGATAGGCAAATTGATCAACAGAAATCTGGTGTTCCTTCCAATAAGTCATATTTCAAGGGATCACCTACTTCCCCTTTTAGTTCTAGTGGTGGTATGCCAGTTCAATACCAGCCCTTGGATGGTACAAATCCATCATTTACCAACTACAGCATGAGTGGGTATGCTGGAAATCCTGCACTGGCTTCCTTGATGGCTAATCAACTTGGAACTGCTAATCTGCCACCCCTTCTTGAAAACGTTGCTGCAGCTTCAGCAATGGGAGCCCCTGGAATGGACTCGAGAATTCTTGGAGGTGGTTTGCCTTCTGGAGTTGCCACCCCAGCTGATGTGCATAGTCATGGTCGGCTTGGAAATCAAATTGCAGGTGGTGCTCTGCAGTCTCCTTTCATTGATCCCGGGTATCTTCAGTACATGAGGACATCTGATTATGCGGCAGCACAACTTGCTGCTCTTAATGACCCCTCTATGGACAGGAACTACTTAGGTAACTCTTACGTGAATATGCTTGAGCTTCAGAAAGCTTATCTTGGGACGGTGCTTTCTCCACCGAAGTCGCAATATAATGTTCCACTGGGTGGCAAGTCTGGTGGTTCTAATCATCATGGTTATTATGGAAATTCTCCATATGGTGTCGGCTTGTCTTACCCTGGAAGTCCACTAGCAAATTCTTTATCCAATTCTCCTGTTGGATCTGGCAGTCCTATTAGACACAATGACCTAAATATGCGCTTTGCATCTGGAATAAGGAATTTAACTGGGGTCATGGGAGGTTGGCATCTGGATGCTGGAAACGTGGATGAAAGCATTGCTGCTTCTTTGTTGGAAGAGTTTAAAAGCAATAAAACCAAGTGTTTTGAGCTTGCTGAAATTGCTGGTCATGTCGTCGACTTCAGGTATGCCCTTATTTTTATGTTAATTTTTATCATGCGTAATTTTGTTTTGACCTTCTGAAGAATTTCATTTAATGAATTTGCTCTCATGGACAGTGCTGATCAATATGGGAGCCGATTTATTCAACAAAAGCTTGAAACAGCTACTACAGAAGAAAAAAACATGGTTTATCAGGAAATCATGCCACAAGCTGTTAATTTGATGACTGATGTCTTTGGTAACTATGTTGTTCAAAAGGTAACTATTACCTTCTATATTTTTGCTGGACACTCCGATTGATTCTTTGTCACATCTTGTGAGTGACAATTGATATCTTGCAGTTTTTTGAGCATGGACTTGCATCCCAGAGAAGAGAATTGGCCAACAAGCTTTTTGGTAATGTTCTGAGTCTCAGCCTTCAAATGTATGGTTGTCGGGTCATCCAAAAGGTATTAGCCAATTTTAGTGCATTAGCTGATATTTCTATTTGTGGCTCTGTTTTCTTAGTATTTTGTATATTAATCTTTTTCTCTTTTGGCTTTTGTTCTTTATGTATCCTGCCTTAGGCTATAGAGGTTGTTGATTTAGACCAAAAGATAAAAATGGTTCAAGAGCTTGATGGTAATGTCATGCGCTGTGTTCGAGATCAAAATGGTAATCATGTCATTCAGAAGTGTATAGAATGTGTCCCTGAGGATGCAATCAACTTTATTGTCTCAACCTTTTTTGGTCAAGTTGTGGCATTATCAACCCACCCATATGGCTGTCGGGTGATACAGGTAGGAATTCTTGGCCGCTAATGTTACTCCTTTCTTGAAGCCCTTAAGATCATTGAACGTTTAATTATCTCTTTCACGTGGCAGAGAGTACTGGAGCACTGCAATGACCCTAATACACAACAGAAAGTTATGGATGAGATTTTAGGTGCTGTTAGCATGTTAGCGCAAGATCAGTATGGAAACTACGTCGTCCAGGTTTATTATTTATTCTGATTACTTAGAATTTGGGACTCCTTTTGCTACAATCATTGATGGATCTTTGGCATGTTGCCTTCTAGTCCCTGCTCCACCATTATTGTGTTCAACTGTTTTAATACTTGAAATTATATTCACATATCATTTTATCGGACCTGTCGCTTAATCTCCTTTTTGTTTCATCGTCTCTCATAAAACAGCATGTACTAGAACATGGGAAGCCTGATGAGCGTTCAGCCATTATCAAAGAATTAGCAGGCAAGATAGTTCAAATGAGTCAACAGAAGTTTGCCTCAAACGTTGTTGAGAAGTGTTTGACCTTTGGAGGTCCTTCTGAACGCCAATTACTTGTGAATGAGATGCTTGGATCAACAGATGAAAATGAGCCTCTTCAGGTTTGTCTTAAATTTTAGTTCCAATTCCAATTACCAACTTCCCTTTGTTCGAAGCAAGTTGCATATGATGAGATGTATGTTTTGTTTATTGAGGAATGCAGATGTTTTGCTCGCTTAGTCAAGTTTGCTTAAATGTGATATTATTCGTGTTATGTTATGGAATGTTTGAATTATGTTCTAATAAGATTGTGAGGAGGCCAGTCTGTCGAATATCTTGCCTATTTATCCATCCAGTTGGGTCCCACCTAGTAGGACAAGCTTTGTTGTTGTTGACCTGGGAATATCTTTTTAAAATAATTTTTCACAATGGATTGAATGTTATATTGTTTGTAAAAGAATGATGAGCCTTGACATTTTTGGTATTTGAACTTTGATCACAAAAGTGTTATTCTATTTTGCCATTCTTGATACTGATATGATCTTATTTCTTTTTGTATAATACAGGCAATGATGAAAGATCAATTTGCAAATTATGTCGTGCAAAAGGTGCTCGAGACTTGCGATGACCAACAGCGTGAGCTAATCCTTTCGCGAATTAAAGTCCATTTAAATGCACTGAAGAAGTACACCTACGGAAAGCATATTGTTGCCCGTGTAGAGAAACTTGTTGCCGCCGGAGGTACGAAATCTTGTACACTGTGTGCATTTAGGTGCAAGTTTCGCGCTGAGTTATCCGTGTGCATGCAAGCATTGCTAAACATAAACGATCTTTCGGTTTCTTGCAGAAAGGAGAATTGCTGCACAGTCTCCTCATCCTGCTGCTTAGTTGGGCATAGAACAAGTATGTTGTTTGTACAGCTAACTGAGGCTAGTGTGAGCTTCTCCCATTCTCTCTCTCTCTCATTTTCTACCTGCACCCAGAGGGTATGGTTGCCTCTGTCTATATTTAAAAATAAAATTATCGGTTGTAATGAACTGTACATTTTGTAGTTCTAAGTTTATACGTAGAATTTAAGTGAGTTGGAGTATCGGGTACGTGTAAGGTGCGGCGCGGCGCGCGCGCACATACCTGATGCTCATGCAGAGGAGATAAAATGACGATACAAGCCAGCCAGCAAGTCAAGGATGATGTAAATTCTATAAATCGGTGAGGGTAGTTTTTACGAGTTGGCGAGATCGATGCGACTGTACAAATATGTTGCCATGTGGAGAGCTGTTAAATGTTTTAGTGAGAGCAGGATTTTTCTTTCTTCATGTATGGTTATTCACCGACTGTTTATGCCCCCAATTTTCAAGTTCACTTCTATCTTCTATGTTCTGTGTTGTGATACTGCCTTTATGATGCTGAGTTTCTTTTCATCCTTGAGTTTGAATCTATATATGGATGGATTATCAAAGTGAAATATGTAGAAACAAATGAATGTAGAAAGGGTTTTTATTTGATAAGGCTTGGAATAGAGTTCTAGTCACCCTTGTTTAAAGCTTAAACTGTCATTTCCTGTTACTTATAAAAACCGATTATTTTCAACATTCAAAGTAGGAAATTGAAAACACAATCTCTTTTTTCTTTTTCTTTTTCTCTAGATCACTAGATTAAACTGTAATTAGTTTGCTCAAATCTAGATTTTACAAATTTAGAGTGGGTTTTGAGTTTCGAAATGTTTATAGACCTATATTTCTTTTGACATTATGTGATCACGATCGAAATACTAAGAGTATTTACATCACATTGTTTGTTTTTACTCGGACAATTTAGTTTTCAATAAATTTTAATTACCAAATTAGTTTTTAAATTTTTAGATAAATTAATTTTTACATGGGAAAGATTGACCTAAATTTAAAAGTTCCTAAAGACTATTATGTCAAATTGATTTGTCTAATAAAATAAAATATTAGAGACTGGTTTGGTGATTAGAAGCTGTTAAAAATTAAATTGTCTAACTAAATTCTTTAACGATTAATTTGGGGTATTATTCAAATAATAATGAGATTTTTATTCTTGCAAGTGTGTAAATCAATCCTAATTTTGGTTCAAAATAAATAAATGTGACAGTACTACTTGATTGGGTTAATAAAAATGAACTAAATGGCTAAATGAGAAACAATATCACGTTCTTATGCTTTGATGGTTGACCCAGGAAAAGAGAAAAGAAAACTCTTGCAGCTTCTAACAGCATATTTTTCTCGCTGTGTATAGCCACTCATAGGACCTTTGATTTGGCACAAAAGTTGAAACAAAATCGAAACTTGAAACATTCAAGTCATGTTATTAAGACATTTGTGAGGAATCTTATCAGAGCAAAGCTAGTTCTCTCTGCATTCCTTTGTTAAAACATGAATGCATCTGAAATTTGATTTATCAACATTATCAGATTGTGAAAGACATAATTTGGTAATCCATAATTTATATCTGTTTGAGCTCATTGTTTCAGGAAGAATTTGTAGGTTGCACATTTTTAATCTCTTTTTCCAAATATATAAATCTTAATTCCAATATAGCATATCCATTAAATTAATAGATTTTTATAAACATATCAGGGTGAGTCTAATTAGACATACTAGATGTCATGTATGCATGCTATCAGTTAAGATTCTGCATCATTAACAGAAAAACAAACATGATTTTTTTCTTTTTGGTGACTAAAAACCAAACATAATTAATTTATAATCTTTGAACAGTTTAATTAATAAAAATTTTCAAGATGAATTCGAAGAACAGCCATCTTTTAGTACTAATACGATGATTAAAGCCCAAAAGCAAAAGTGGCATGTTACATATCATTTGGCTTCTGTGAAGAGGACATGGAGCTTCACCTTTGGATCATATTTCTTGAGATCAATCTTGTGAATCCTCCTGCTCTTCTTCTTGGCATAGAAGAATCCAGTCCCAGCTGCTGAGACAAGCCTGATGATCTTGAAAAGCTTCTTCTTGGACCCCTTCCTTCTCCTGTGTCTCTTCTTGTCAGGGTCACCTCCCCTCTTTCTACTCAATCTCTGCCCAACAATAACATTTCAGATTAGAAAATCACTGATCAAGTTTCTCATAAAACTTTGGATGGGATTGGTTGGAATAAAACCAGTTTGTTTACCTTTCTCTTTGTGGTGTTTGGTGCGTATCTTTTGGCCATGCAAATAATGGGGTGAACTTTTGGCCTTGTAAACATCTCAGTTGACAAGTAACCTACAAATGAGTGATTTTGATCCAGAGAGAGTTGAGAAACAGAATCAACAATTTGATGGGTGATGGTTAATTAGCAAAAAGTTGTAAACTTTACCTCTGGAGAAGACAGCATGGGAGAGAGAAGTAGAAGAAAAATGAAGATGATGAAGGTGGAAACGGTTTCTTTTGTAGCAAGAAAGAGTTAAGCCTCTTCCTGGACAAAAATGTGCTATAGCTATTGCAGTCGCCATCTCTCTCTCTCTCTCTCTCTGTGACTGTAGAGATGAGATTTTTACTGCTAGCTAGCTTCGATTTCAATTAAAGCATTTTCCTGTGTTCTTTTCCGCCCCCGTTTTGGTTCGTTTCATTTATTTATTTATACTGGTGACGATGGTTTTGCAGTGTTGGAAGTTGGAACTCACGCTTTTTAATTTTGATATTAGATTTATAGATTTGAAATTTGGATCCTCTAAATTTTAATTTCAATTTAGAGAATAAAGTTTGATCTCTCACTATTTATTTTATAGGTAGGACCAAAAGAAAATATGAAAGAGAAACTATTTAAGGGTGAGAAATCATATTTTATTCTCTAAAATAAAATTCAAAATTTAAAGGATCAAAACCCTAAATTTATAATAAGGCCAATGCTATGGTGAGAAAAGTGATTTTTTTCCTCAACTGGAGGAAGGAAAAGGAAACACCTAGAATGTTAGTCCCATATTATCTCATAAGTATTGTGACATTTGTAGAGTGATATGAAATGTGGGCCAAATTTAAGTTATAGAAGCTCATTTTTTTTCTTTTTTATGAATATGTGGAACTAACAAAAAAAATTAATAATAAGAATTATTACAAAAATACCATAACAAAATAATAATAATAATAATAATAATAATAATAATAATAATAATAATAATAATAATAATTTTAAACGTTTTCTCATCATTTTCCCAATTTTTTTTAAATAAGTTTTTGACAGGGCCAAATTATTCCTACTAGGTATATTTCATTCTTTATATATATGTTATATTATTCATTAGTGTGAATAGTAAAAAATATTATATTCTTATTGTTGATTATTCAATTTCTTACGTTAAATATAATTAAAAGTCTATATGTTTAATTTTAAATATTTATTATTATTGTTGACATAACAGAAACTTTTTTTTGTATTTTTAAATTAAATATTTGATTAGTGCTATTAATAAATAATAAATATATTGAGTTGTTAAGTTGATATTATTGTTGTTGGTGATGCTAATAAAAATAATTTTATTTTTTCAGATAATAATAATCAAATTATTTTGGTCTATTTAATATTATGGTTTTATAAATAATAATAATAATAATAATAATAATAATAATAATAATATATTTAATCTTTAAAAGATTAAGGTCATGTTTAATGTTATAACATTCGTTAATAATAATAATAATAATAATAATGATAATAATAATAATAATTTTTGTTTTAATATTACGATGTTTTAATATAATAATTTTTGTTTTAATAATAATAAACAAACAAGAATGTTCTCAAATTTATTAAAATTGAATATAATAATAATTTTTAAGCTCTTTTTTAATAAAAAACTCTCATATTTTTTATTTACTATTTTTATTGTTTTATTTATTATCATGATAAGTTCCATAAAATTTTGAAACTAATACTATTTTTTATTTAAAAAATGAGCTAAAAAATTATTATTATATACAAAATTAACTCTAATTAATAAACTACAGTACATTTTATATCGTTTTGCAAATACCACAGTACTTGCCGGACAAGAAAGAACCAACATTTCACGTGTTCTCTCTCTTCCAACACATTTCAGTAGGTGAGGAAAAAAAAATCACTTTCTTCACTGTAATATTGCCTTTATAGTAGTATTTTTAAATAAGACAAATATTCCAATAAAAATACTAAAAACATCTTTTTATAATAATTTTTGTTTAAATAATGTGTAAAATTTGGTGTGTTTTTTTATTTTTATATACAGATTATAAATTTAATTTTTTAATTTGTGAAATTTATTTTTTTTTAATTTTTAAAACATAAAATTTATTTTTTGATTTATGAAGTAATACAAAACCTACTCTTTAATTTCTTAACTTTAATTTTTTAAAACACAAAATTGACTCTTTGATTTGTGAACTTACACAAATCTAACTCTTTGATTTGTGTTTTAATACTACAAAAATTTAAATGTACAAATCAAATTTTTTAATTTATAATTATTTTTATATTAAATTAAAACACACCATTTTTTTATAACTAAAAATAACACAATAAATTAGTAGAAGACTAAAAGTTCGTGGAAGAATGACCAACTAGTGCAATAATGGATTTACTTTTGGTTCAAGTAAATTTTTTTCTAATTTTATTAAATTTATAATAAATTTATATTTTAAAATTTTTAATTAAATTTCTACCAAAAAAAACGAATTTTAGAATTGACAACGAAGAGTCATAATCCCTAAATATTTACAAACTATTAGTTTTGGGATAAGTATTGTTTTGGTTCCTAAAGTTTAGGATCAAAATCAAAATCATCCCTAACGTAGTTTTCGATTTAAAATCGTCCTGAATGTTTTATTTGGTATTAAAATCGTCCTTTTTAATTTTTTTCGGACATAAATGCCCTTTTGTTTGTTTCCGATAATTATGACAATAAAAAAACATTATAAATATATAAGTAATGGAAAAAAAAGGGTAAAGTCATGTGAAATCCACTGTTGCAGAATCCACCATCGTGAATATCTTGGAGAGAGAACTCCATGACTTCCCAAAGCTCAACCTCTTCTCGAAGCCGATCTTCTTCTCATAGCAGACTGCTACTTTGCTCCCATGGTGAGCGGCGATATCGCGAACTTCAGGGACAAAGGAGAATCCTGGTTGCAAATTCTGGAGCTGTGTCTATTTTGAGGTTTTGTTTTATTTTCAATTGAGTCGTTTGTGTGATCGAATGAAGAGTGAACACGTTGGGTATGTATAGGTTCAACAAGGGTGCAACTTCTTTTGTTGGACAGATCCAAAAACAGAAGTGGAACATTTAGAAATTGCAGGAATAAGGAGAAAGGTTTCTTCACTGAAATCAAGAATGAAAGTGGCAGAATGAAAGCTGAAGGTCGTTGCTGTGTTAGAATTTTTTGAGTAGGTTGGGTTTGTGTATTTACTATTGCAGAATTTTTCTAAAGTAAGGCAACCGTGTGGAATTCCATTGAATCTTGTCTAAATCCCAAAAGGGTAAATGGTCCAAGCCAATAATTCAGAACAACACTGAGTAGCTCATAAACAAAATATAACCAACACTGAGTAGATAACAGAATCTACATTGACGTTACTAAAAGCTTAAGACTAACTTAGCTCAAAATAAGACCACATGCATTGTATCTAAATATCAAAATATGCTCCTAATTGTCTAATTTTTCTAAAGTAATCTTCATTTTCTTAGAGGCAACTTTGCCATTAACCTCAGTTTCTTTGGAGAAACATGAGGTGCTCCAGAATTTCTGATAGAGAATTGTCCAACAGGTTGACTTGAAGATGTAAAAATAGGTGGCTGAGATGCTGGAAGGGATGTGGTGTTTGGCTGTGTTAAGAATGAAGAAGATGCTAAACTTATTGGGCTGGTATGCTTCTTGGACTGTGGTTCATGTTGGGTTGAATAGTTGGGCTTAGTGGTTCCCCTGGGCCTGCCTCTAGACCTTTTGGGCTATGTTGCAGAGTTGGACTGGGCTGAAGATGGTGGCTGTATTGTTGAAGCAGTTTTCCTCTTGACATCTATTTTAGGAGTGGGCTGTGAAGATGCAGTTTTCCTTTCTCCTTTGGCAGCTGGAGGATGTGAGTTGGTGCTTGACTTCTTATTCTTCCATTTGTTAAGCTTCTTTGATTGTTGGGCCTAATAGACAATTATAAATTAAGTAGATGACTATTAGGCTTATGACAAACATCAGACAAGTTTTAAGGAAAATGAAAAAATCATCATACCTCCTCTTCAATAGGTTTAGGGCATCTACTTTTGTTGTGTCTAACTAAACCACATATTGAGCATCTTTGTTTCTCTCCTTTCTTGACAAGTGAGTGCGGCTGCTCTGTTCTTCCTCCCCAACAACTGATATTCTCTTTTTCACTAGCCGGTGACTAGGCCTTCTATACGGTGGTGGCATAACATCACCATAAGCTATCCTCTCCCAGAAATCAGGTCCATTCAATGGGTGTATGACTGACTCGTAGCACTTCAAGTATACTTCTTTCTTATAACAGTCGGCCACAAAAGCTTCCAAGTCAAGCCCCTTGAATTTAATGCAACTAACAGCATGCACACAAGATATGCCACTCATCTGCCACCTTCTACATGAACACTTATGAATACCTATATCCACAGCAAACTTTTCTAAACCATTAACAACCTCATATTTCTGAGCTGCAGACCAATATGGCCGCCACTCCCTAGTTAATCTAGACCTTCTTTCCAACCTCATTCTAATCATAGGTAAGATTGTCCCTGAATAGTTCTGAGCTGGTTTCCTATTTTGTGCCCATATAGTCATTAATTTAACCCTGATCTCCTCTAACATTGTAACTATAGGCTTCTCTCTAGCATCTACTATAGCAGAATTAAAGCTCTCAGATATATTTTTAACTAGTGTATCTACTTTAGAATAAAAGGTGAACCTAAATGTAGACCAATATCTAGGTGGAATAGCAATTAAGTACCGAAAAGATTCCTAATTCACAGCTTTAGTTCGGCCATATACTTCTCCCAATCTTTCTAGTGAGTCGCCTTAGCACACTTCTACATCATTTGCTTTAAATGTAAACCTGGAAACTTTTTCCTGAAGTTGCTGTATAAGTGTCTCACACAGAATCGGTTATCCACTCCTGGTATAACATCCTCATATGCTGACAACAAACCCTACACAGGTGATATTAATGAGCATATAGTTAGGCATACTTTATATTTTATAATGAACAATATAAATGTGCAGATGCTATTAGTGAAGTATACTTACTTTCTATTGGTTAGATATGAATGTGGATCTTTCCATCTTTTCAATCCCAATGTCAGATGCAAGATGATTCAAGAACCAAGTCCATAAGTCCTTGGTCTCGGCCTCTACAACCACATATGCAATGGGTAACATTTGGTCATTCGGATTCCAACCTATTGCAGTAAACAATTGTCCACCCTGAGGTGTCTTCAAAAAGCATCCATCTAAACTAATGAAGGTCCTGCAATGTTGAAAGCTCTGCTTGCATGCTTCCAAGCACACATAGATTTTTTGGAAGCAGTAATAATTTGTCATGGATGATGTTTGCACTTCATTAGCAAAATCAGAGAACTTTTGCACTTGTATAAGAACAGAAGAGCCTGGATTTGCCATTAACATCTCATGTTCATAGTCATATATCCTCTTATATTGCTCTCTGAAAGTTTCCTGAATTTCGTCCAATGCAATCTGCTTTGTCCTAGTTGCCATTGATTTAGTGATAGTCAAGTTTCAATTTTTTTTAGCCTTTAAAACCAACTCCTTTATCTTCACCTTGGGATTTGATTCAACCTTCTTCTTAAATGCCTTGACAATCCATTTGGAGTATAAAATTCCCACCCTATGTGCTTGTGTATATGTGTGATTCAAATTCATGCTACGAAGCTGTCAAGTATCATCTTCTCCCATTTTTGCAGTATACAGCCAAAAAGGACACTCCTAAGAAAAAATTGCCCTTATCCTCTTCAGATCACACTTTCTAAATGTAATTGCCCTTGTGATCTGCACAGCATATGTAGTGACAATGTCTTTGAATTCCTCCCGAGATACATATGATGTCCCAACTTTTCACTTGTATTGCTTCATGTCTTTTTGTGCCTTGTGAAATGGATACCTCACTCCCTCATGGTCTAAATTTGAACCCTCATTTTCACCATCCTCATTGGCCTCAACTTTAACCTCGTGGTCTAATTCTAATTCATCACTATCTACTCCTTCATCATTTTTAAAATTCTCAGTTGCCACACCTTTCTTTTTTACAGCCCTACATCTATCAGTCATGAAATTCACATCCTCAAATCCACTGACATTAGGATCAAGCTCATCTGTACTGTCATCCTCCTCTTCAGATGGTTTATACTCTGAATCGAGACTATCACTATAACCAAAATTACCAAACTCAGCTTCATGATTATCATCCTCATCACTGTCCCTAGTCTCTGTCCCAGTATCATTAGCACCTGGTTCAGGTTGGTTTTGTCCCGCCTCATTAGGTCTATCGACTATATTAGCCGCATTATCACCTTGCTAACCATACTCAGCCTGTTCTCCACCATACACAACCAGCTCTTGTCCCTCACCTTTATCAACAATCCCTTGATCCTCCCCAACATCAATGTAGCCAGCATCAAGAAACACATCGTCCTCGTCAACATTGTGCACAATAAACAACTCTACATATTCTCTTAATTCAGCTATTTTATACATGACAATCGAATCTGCATCACCTTTAAATAACTTCAAATTTTTCTCCATGTCTTCCTATATAGGATCCTTAAACCACAATGATGAGATATTCTCCTCAACGTAATCAAACTGCTTTAACTCTGCATAAGCTTCAAATATGGACCATCGATCACAATCAATATCTTCTATAACTGTTGTTTCTCCTCCCACATACTGTAAAGCCCATTTTGATAAGTAAACCATCTTCCATGGTAGAATTTCAGTTTAAAATATTCCATTGTCTTCTCCAACACTCTATCAGTAAATAACTATCAGAACACATTACTATATTACAAGAATAAAAAAAAAATACACAAACATTCCTATTTCACGATGATATTAATCCCTGGTCTCACTATAAAGACCTTTGATCTCCATTCAATCATCAACAAAAAACCAAAACCTAAACCTTCTAACCCAAAACTAACTACTAGGAGGAGAGATACCATAGTCAATGGAAGGGGATAAATCATACCTATGCCAAACCTGCGAATACTGCCTCACTGACTGTTCAAGTCCCTTCCTTCAAGCAACTTGAACTCACCTGCTCTCTTCTCTCTAAGAACAGCTTCCGTCATTTTCGATTCTGGGTTAGGACATGAAGCAATCACATTGCTTTCTGAAACGTTGTGGTTAATGTTGTGGTTAATGTTGAGGGTTTACATACAAATGAAGACATCAAGTGTTTCGCATGAAACAGAAAAGCTGAAAAGGGTAGCTTCGTCATTTAGAAAAAAAATTATTAGAAAGGACAATTTTAATACCAAATAAAATATTTAGGACAATTTTAAATCAAAAACTACGTTAAGGACGGTTTTGATTTTGACCCTAAACATTAGGGACCAAAACAATACTTATCCTAAAATTTCTATGATTAATTTGACTATCTTAATAAAATTAGCTTTTTTTATGGAACTGAGGTTAAATTTTATTTCCAACAATTTTCGAACAGTATAGTTTTATGTCCTCCTTTTATTTTGAGTTTTTTTTCACAAATTTTTTAAAGAAAGTAAGAACTCATTCTTTGTTTTTTTTTTTTAAATATTTGTTGTGCTAATTTATTAATCCTTTTTTGGAAAAGGACTAAGGTACTCGAGAAAAGAGTCAAAGGCATGTAGAAAATATTAAATGGCAGGAAAAATGTTATTATTGTTATTATATGTTCTTTGTGTCTATCAATGAAATTTATTAATACAACTTAAAAATCTGTAGTATATATATATATGTTTCGGTCCAGTTTAATAAGGGTCTCGATCCGACTGTGGACCACGGACTTGTTGGGTCACTCGACCCGAACCCAAAGGTGACCCATGTGCCACCTCACGCCCTGCTGAGGAGACCTGGACAGCTAACAGAAGCTTCCAGGAAGATGGGCCCAAGCGAAGGGCCCATTCGAGTTCAGAGTATAAATGGGGAGGGACCTACCCCTCTCCAGAAGTACGTCACATATTTACCCTCATCAGCCGCCTCATAGTACGGACACTAACTATAGCATTGGAGTGTCCTTGCAGGTGGTCCCACCCGCCGACCAACCGACGATTCGGACAGTTATCCTCCTTAAGAAGCTCGTGCTCAGTCCAAATCCTCTATCTCACCTAGTTGCTCCAGTCTAGACTTCACCCAAACCATCATTCACCCGAGCAACCGAATATTGCCATCGTTTGTGGGGACCTGGCGCGAGTATGGAGCTCTTTCCTCACATGGAGGAAGTATGAGAGGATAGGGAGTTTGCCTGAGGAGCAGAGTGAGTTCATTAGCCTCTTCTCAGGAACGTCCGGGACCTCTATCTCGGCAAGGAAACCCCCACTCTCGATCTTTTAGAGACACCCGTTTGGTGGCACCGATGATGACAACTCAAAGATTATGCAAGAGCTCAGGCACCGAGTGCAGAACTTGGAGAGAGAGCCAGCAGCGAGGGACCACTACCGTCCTGAGCACAGCTGAGACTCTCGCCCAAGTTTGTCTCGCACCCGATCTCCCACTGAGAGGTCAAAAGACTGCAGGAGTAGCTCCAGGAGGGACAATAAACATGAACAGGCCAATGTTCGATCTCACACCTACACTCACGTCAGGTCGAAAGGCCACAGGGAGACCAGAAGAGACAGAGGAAAAAAGCCTTTGGACCCCGTCATTAAGGGGGCAACCCCTTTCCACCCTTCTATCCTCAAGGTCTGGCCGTCAAAAAACTTTGACAAGCCCACGGTCATGAGGTACGATAGGACGAAAGACTCTCAGGAACATTTGATGGTCTTTGAGTCCAGAATAAACCTGAAGGGTGTTGATGATGATGTAAGGTGACGTGCATTTTCTGTAACCTTGGTAGGTCCAGCGATACATTGGTTTAACACGCCCCGACAAGAGTCCATTACGGCCTTCGCGGATATCACGTAGAGGTTCTTAGCGCAATTCATCACACAAATAGCAAAGACCAAGCACCTGATCAACTTGTTAGGTGTGACCCAACACGCTGGCGAGCCGACGAGGAAATTCTTTGACCGGTTCAATGATAAATGTCTAGAGATCAATGACCTAACGGAATCAGTGGCGAGTCTATGCTTGACAAATGGCTTGTTAAACGAGGACTTTAGAAAGCATCTCAATACCAAGACTGTTTGGACCATGCAAGAGATCCAAAATGTGACAAGGGAGTATATCAATGATGAAGAAGTTAGTCAAGTGGTGGCTGCTAATAAGTGGCAGCCGCTCAACTCACCAACTCGTCAAGCCGGGAATGTGGAAATGCCAACGGAGGTGCCAAAGGAGAGAATGTCCGGGAAACCATTCAAACCATTTTCTCGTGTGGGTAAGTTTACTAACTATACCCCTTTAACAGCACCTATTGCGGAAGTTTACCACCAGATCGTAGATAAAGGCGTATTGTCGAAACCTCAGCAGCTCAAGGATAGAACAGGTGGAACAAAAGTTTGTACTGTGACTACCATAAGGGCTTTGGACACAAAACCCAATACTGCTTCGATTTGAAAGTTGCTTTAAAGCAGGCCGTTCGAGAAGGCAAGCTAACTGAGTTTGTGCAGTTCATACGAGAGCCGAGGAGGAGAAAGCAGGAACGGTCTGAGGAGGACCGCAGCAGAGCTGTGAAGCCAAGGCAAGGACCTCCCGACAACGTGGAAAATGCTCCAACTGTAGTCATCAATGTTGTGGTTGGAAGAGACGTATTACCCAAGTCAAAATCAGCAGCAAAAAAGGATGCAAAGGTCCTATCATGACATCGGGAAGACCCAATGCCCAATCTGGAGAGCTCCCCGAAATATCTTTCGGCCCAAAAGATCATTGGTACCACGACCTTCCCGAGGATCCGCCAATGGTGATTATGGCGAGAATCGAGACGGTCCTTGTCAAACTAATCCTAGTGGACACCGGAGCGGACTCGAATATCATGTTTAGGAATGCGTTTGATGCCCTAGGGCTCAAAGAAAGTGACCTCAGAAGCCATCAACATGGGGTCGTTGGCTTGGGAGATAATTACATAAGACCAGGCGGGCTGGTCACCCTTCCAATCTGTGTTGGTTCTGGAGAGAGAAAGAAAACGGTGATGGCAGAGTTCGTGGTCTAAAGGGACTCCACAACATACAATGTGATCTTAGGAAAGAGAACTATTAATGAGCTATCGGCTGTCATTTGCGCGAAACTTCTCATGATGAAGTTTGTAACGGATCAAGGAGCTGTAGGATCTATTCGAGGAGACCTGGAAATGGTAGTCACTTGCAACAATGTCAGTCTCTCACTAAGGAAGAAGTCGAAGGACAAGTTTACCTTTGTAAACCGAAACCTCCCCCATGAGTCAAAGGAGCCTCTCATCGAGGCCATCAGAGCAAACAGTAAATTATTTGCTTGGACTCCAGCTGACATGTCAGGAGTGGACCCTAGTTTCATGTCACATCGTCTGGCTGTGAAACCAGATGCCAAGCCAGTAGCACAACGACGAAGAAAGATGTCGCTAAAAAGGGCTAACAAGGTGGCCAGGCAGATGGCCATCTTGTCAGAAGCCAGTTTCATAAGAGAATTCGAGTACTCGACGTGGCCTTAAATGTGGTCCTTGTCAAGAAAGCCAATGAAAAACCGAAAATATGTATCAAGGATGTTCAAACACTGTCCGGTAGGCTAACGGCTTTGTCTCACTTCCTCGGGACGTCGGCAGCAAGGGTCCTTCCCTTCTTCAATTTAACGAAGAAAGGAATAGCCTTTGAATGGACTCCAGCTTGTGAGAAAGCATTCAACCACTTCAAGAGGATCCTATCAGAACCACCTGTGCTCGGGAAGCCGAAAGAAAGGGAGACCATGTACCTCTATCTAGCTGTGACGGAGGAGGCCATGGTGGCCGTTTTGATTCGGAAAGAAGACAAACTCCAGCAACCGTTATACTTCATTAGCAAGGTGCTCCAGGGTGCGGAACTGAGATACACTAAGTTGGAAAAGTTAGCTTATGCTCTATTAATCTCCTTTCGGAGGTTAAGACAGTATTTCCAAGGGCACCCGATCATGCTAAGGACTAAGCAAGCCATTCGACAAATCTTGCAGAAGCCCGACCTGGCGGGTTGTATGATGACATGGGCAATAGAGCTAGCCCAATACGACATCCAATACGAACCCCGACATGCGATTAAGGCGCAAGAGATGGTAGATTTTTTGGTGGAGGTGACTGGGGATCCTCCCGAGACTCGAGAACACGGTGGAAGCTCCATGTATACGGAGCATCAAACCAGCCTTTTGGAGGAGCCGGGATCATTTTAGAAAGCTCGAAAGGAGTGACCTACGAGCAATCCATCAAATTTGAGTTCCTAGTCTCGAACAACCAAGTGGAGTATGAGGCCCCAATAGGCGGCTTGATCTTAGCCAAAGAGGTTGGAGCAGTGAAACTCGAAGTCAATAGTGACTCACAGGTCGTGACGTCTCAAGTAAACGGGACCTATGATAAACCACTATTTTATGGTTTATAATGTGTTTAATTGTGTGGTTTTATCATGATTTTTACCCACTTATTCATATGATTAGCATGCATTTATATTTCCTTCCTAAAATTATTACATGATTGAAAACTTGCTTCCTAGAGACTTTTAATTATGTATTTTAATTCTCCTTTATTCCATTCGATGTCGTGATCTGTGTGTTAAGTGTTTCAGGCTTTATACGGCATGAATGAGTTGGAGATTGGAAAGGAAGCTTGCAAAAATTGAAGGAACACAAGAAATTGAGGAGATGCCCAGCGAGAAGCGACGCGACCGCATGGCTCACGCGACCGCGCGAAAGAAAGGAAACTGCAGTGACGCGGCCTCATGGCTCACGCAACCGCGCGGATTGGAATAGCACAAGTGACGCGGAGGTGTGGATGACGCGCTCGCATGGCAGGGCAAAACGCCGAATGACGCAGCCGCATGAATGACGCGATTGCGTGATGTGCGCGATCTGCATAATGTGCAGAATTCGCTGGGGGCGATTTTGGGCCTTGTTTTGACCCAGTTTTCGGCCCAGAAAAGCAGACTAGAGCCACAGAACATGCAGAGACCGAGAACAACATTCATTCTACACAATTTTAGTTT
This sequence comes from Arachis hypogaea, assembly GCF_003086295.3. Lineage (NCBI taxonomy): Eukaryota > Viridiplantae > Streptophyta > Magnoliopsida > Fabales > Fabaceae > Arachis > Arachis hypogaea. Next base: position 26,292,554 of record NC_092053.1, on the reverse strand, counting down.
TTAGATCTAATTTTACTCCTCTTTTAGGTTTTCTCTCTACACATTCATAGTTCTTAGGATTTTATTTCTATTGCTCTTTGCATTGGGATATTGAGAAGAGTTATTACCTCATCAAGACTTCGTCATTCTAGTTTGTTTTCTTTACTTGGCTCTTACTCTTCCATGTCCTTTCATTAACTCAATTTTACTATTGGATTATTTTTAGAATTTATTGATACAAGAATTACTTTTATTTTTAATTGATTTCTTTGATTTTTATTTATCATGTCTTTCTTTAATTCCCTTTCCTATGTTATGAATTCTACATTCACAATGAGCGAGTAGTTCCCTAACTTGATGGGGAGTTGATTGAAAGGAACCCTTGAGTTGGAATGCTCAAAAAAGAAAAATGGTAATTGGGTTTATTGTTGGATTGCCCTCTAGTCACTGACACCAATCCCTTTTAATTGAGTGGGTTGAAACTTGTGAATAGAAGTAGCATTCCAACTTGTTTGACTTTCTCTTACCTAGTAAGGGATAACTAAACAGGACAACCTTCAATTGTCAATTAATCTTGAGAGTACTCCAACAAGAATAGGGCTTCCAGCTAATCTACTCCCAGTCAAGGCTTTTATTTAATTTACATAAATTCTCTAATTTAATTTCCTGTTATTCAATTCAAACCATTTTGAAAACATCTGATTAATAAAATAGCACACCTTTCTGAAACTCATTGGGAGACGACCTGGGATTCATACTCCCAGTATTTTAATTTTAATTTTTGTGACACCCTTCTAAATTGATAAGCAGATTTCTGGTTGGTTAAGAACTATACTTGCAACGCATATCTTATAAAATTCTTGACTCGCCAATTTCTGCCACGTCAATTTTTGGCGCCGTTCCGGGGAGTTGCAATAGAATGCTAAGTTATTGATTGGAATTTATTTATTTGCATTTTATTTTATCTTGCTACTATGAGCTGCTTGTTTCTTTCGTTAGATGACGCGTTCACTTCCTGATCCAAGCTTGCCAGTATTCGATCCTGAGATTGAAAGAACTATTTCACGAATAAGGCAAGCTCGGCATCGGTTAGTCCTCTCTGAGGGCGGATCTGAAACGTCACTTGAGGAAGAAATCAGCCCTCATTCTACGGATTTGGTTGATTTACGTGCAGGTGACATGGCAGCAGCTAGGAGAGTTACTATCCAGGAGGCTGGAGCCTCTGATTTTTCAATGCAACCGTTTCAAGCGCATCACCCAGCGGTGGCTACAGACTTTGAAATAAAGACTGCACTGCTCAATTTGATGCCCAAGTTTCATGGCTTACCTGCTCAAGAGCCTATCAAGCACCTGAGAGATTTTCAAGCAGCCTGTTCTACTGTCAGGCGTGATGGTGCAAATGAAACTTCAATTTTGTTGAAAGCTTTCCCGTTTTCTCTTGAGGGAAAGGCAAGAGAGTGGTACTACACTCAACCTGCAGCAACTGTATCCGACTGGGATACACTTAGAAGAGAATTTTTGGAAAAGTTCTTTCCAGCTGAAGTTACTAATAAACTGAGGAAAGACATTTCCATGATTGTTCAGGACGAATCCGAGACTCTCTATGAATACTGGGAGCGCTTCAATAATCTTTTGGAAGCATGCTCCCACCATATGATTGACAAGATAGTGTTACTCGGTTACGTCACACAAGGCATGAGGTCCCAAGATAAGACCACATTGGAAAGTGCTAGCAATGGGTCTATGAAAAAGTACAAGACCACTGATGAGGCATGGCAATTGATCAGCGACTTAGCTGAATCTACTCAGAATCACAGGCAGAAAAAGGCCGTTCAAAAGCCGTTGCAGAAGTATCCTCTAGCAGAGAGACTACTGCTCTAACTCAGAGTATCTGTGAAATGACCAACTTGCTGAAGCAGATGCAATTGAATCAACAACAAGTTCAGCAAGCTCAACCTTCTCCACCATAGCAAAGCCAACAGTTAGTCCCACGGAGAGTTTGCGGAGTCTGTGCTGATTATAGCCATTATACTGATGAATATCCGCAGCTCCAGCAGGAAGACAACACCGTGGCAGCCACTCATAACTTCTATGACCGCCCCAACCAAGGGTACAATCAAGGTGACAATTACAGCCATGGATGGCAGGACAATTCTAACCAGAATTGGAGGGACAACAACAACAGAGGAGGCAGAGACAATCAGCGAAATCAGAGGTGGAATAATAACAATAACAGGCAGCAGAACCAGAACCAGCCTTACAGAGCACCTCACCTGAGGCAATCCCAAGGACCACAGAATACTCAACAGCAGACCTCTCAAATTACTTATCCTTCTTCATCTTCTAATGACGACTTACTATAATCTATTGATCGGAGACAACAGACCATGGAAAATAACCTTTATGCTACACTAAATGGTCTGAACTCTACTTTGCAAGCTCTTGTCTCACAGATTGGATCAATGAATAACTCCAATAACCAGCCTTTGAGCTCCAGTGGAATCCCCTCTCAACCATTACCCAATCTAAATGGTGGCATTAATGCCATCACCCTAAGGTCCGGAACCACACTGCAGGAGGGGAATCAGGAGGAGCCAAGCCCACCAGAACACGCCTCAGCTAAAGAGGTAGTGGAAATAGAAGATGTTGAAGAGGAAGAGGACATACAGGACATGGCTGAAAAAGAAGAAGTTCAACCACAGGAGGAAGCACCAAAGGGCGCAGACACTGCAGAAGACACCACTCCCATTCCATTTCCACAACTTGCAAGGAAGCCCAGGAAGCAGCTGGAACCTGATCCCAAAATGGTAGAGATATTCAAAAAGGTTGAGGTAACTGTTCCTCTTTTTGATGTTATTCAACAGGTACCTAAATATGCAAAGTTTCTAAAAGATTTATGCATACATAAAGACAAAATTAATGAATTAGAAACTATTCCTTTAGGAAGTTCCATATCTGCTTTAATGGGAGGTTTACCTGAAAAGTGTAGTGACCCAGGTCCATGTATGGTTAATTGTACTATTGGTGGTGTAGTATTTTCTGATTGCATGTGTGATTTAGGAGCATGTGTGAGTATAATGCCTTTGTCTATATATGATATTTTGAGGCTCCCTCCTTTAAAAAGGTCGGCAGCTCGTTTTGTGTTAGCAGATAAAAGCATTATTACAGTGGCTGGAGTCGCTGAAGATGTCTTAGTGGGCATTAAGGGGCTCACATTTTCCATTGATTTTTATATCCTGGAGATGCCCCAAAATGACTCAGAGAAGCCATCATCAATCCTACTCGGAAGACCATTCCTGAAGACCTCGAAGTTCAAATTAGATGCTTTTTCAGGAACATACTCTTTTGAAATAGATGGCCGAGTAGTAATCTTCAATCTGAATGGAGTTATGAAGCATTCTCCGGAGGATCATTCTATCCTCCAGTGTGACATCATAGATGAAACCGTGGCTGAAGTTCACCAGGAGGAATTTGAAGAGAAGTACATAGGACAAGGTCCAAATGTGGGGACATTCTCAGAGGACAATGACAGTGCTTTACCATTGTTACTAGCTCCAGACAACCCAGAGCCTGACCATGATCAGAAGTTAGAATTAAAACCCCTTCCTCCACACCTCAAATATGCTTACCTTGAAGACGAGCAGAAGTTTCCAGTTATCATTGCAAGGGAACTCACCTCTCAACAAGAAGAGCAGCTACTTAGTGTGCTGAGGAGGCACAAGAAGGCAATTGGTTGGAGTTTGGCAGACATAGTAGGCATCAACCCTCAAGTCTGTGAGTATAGGATATTTTTAGAAGAGGGAGCAAGACCTGTCCGTCAACCCCAGAGAAGACTGAACCCCACTATCTTAGAGGTTGTCAAGAAGGAAGTGACCAGACTACTGGAGGCAGATATCATATACCCCATTTCAGACAGTGAATGGGTAAGCCCAGTACAAGTGGTGCCCAAGAAGTCTGGAGTCACTACAGTGAAGAATGAGCATGGAGATCTCATGGCAACCAGAGTTCAGAACGCCTGGAGGGTCTACATTGACTACAGACGCCTCAACCAGACCACTCGTAAGGATCACTATCCTCTTCCATTCATTGATCAAATGCTGGATCGCCTGTCAGGTAAATCACATTATTGTTTTTTAGATGGTTACAAAGGTTATTTCCAGATTCATATAGCTCCTGAGGATCAGGAAAAGACCACTTTTACATGTCCTTTTGGGACTTATGCTTACAAGAGAATGCCTTTTGGCTTGTGCAATGCACCAGCTACCTTCCAAAGGTGCATGATGAGTCTTTTCTCTGATCTTATTGAGGACTGTATGGAAGTTTTTATGGATGATTTTAGTGTATATGGCGATTCCTTTAGCCTTTGCTTAGATGGATTATCTAGAGTATTAGATAGATGTGTCAGTACAAACCTTGTATTAAATTTTGAAAAGTGTCACTTTATGGTAAAACAAGGTATTGTACTAGGACATGTTGTGTCTAATACTGGCATTTCTGTAGATCCAGCAAAGGTGGATGTTATTTCTAGTTTACCTTACCCCTCCTCTGTGAGGAAAGTCCGTTCGTTCCTCGGCCATGCAGGTTTTTACAGGAGATTCATTAAGGACTTCAGTAAGGTAGCACTTCCCTTATCCAAACTACTGCAGAAGGATATTGAGTTCGAGTTCAGTGAGGATTGCAAACAAGTGTTTGATAAGCTGAAGACCGCCCTGACTCAAGCTCCAATTGTGAGAGGACCAGACTGGAGCCAACCATTTGAAATAATGTGCGACGCCTCCAACCATGCAGTAGGAGTAGCACTGGCTCAGCGTGAAGGTAAAGACCCCTTTGTTATTGCTTATGCGTCTAAAACTTTAGATGCCGCTCAGTCTAATTACACTACTACTGAGAAAGAGCTTCTTGTTATTGTTTTTGCTCTGGATAAATTCTGAGCCTATTTACTTGGTACGAAGGTAGTAGTGTACTCAGACCACGCAGCTCTAAAGTATCTATTAGCTAAAAAGGAGTCCAAACCAAGGCTTATACGTTGGATACTGCTATTACAAGAATTTGATTTGGAAATTAAGGATAGGAGTGGTAACCAGAATTTAGTGGCAGATCACTTGAGTCGCCTTGAGCACATTACAGATGACCCCACTCCTATAGCTGATAATTTCCCATTTGATAACCTGCAAGCAGTATCTGAGGTAGTCCCTTGGTATGCACCTGTAGCTAATTATCTAGTTAGCCGCACCTTTCCTCCAAACTTCTCTAAACATCAAAGAGACAAGCTGAAAAGCGAATCTAAATATTATATATGGGATGACCCATATTTATGGAGATGTGGCGCTGACCAGGTAATTAGACGGTGTGTGCCTCAATCAGAATTTCAATCCATCTTAGAGGCCTGTCACTCATCTGAGAGTGGAGGATATTTTGGCCCTCAAAGAACAGCTAGAAAAATCTTAGACTGTGGATTCTGGTGGCCTACTCTTTTTAGAGACGCTGCTGAATTTTGTAGATCTTGTTTCCCATGCCAAAAATTTGGTAATATATCCAAGAGGGATGAGATGCCTCAACAAATTATGCTTTTCTGTGAAATTTTTTATGTTTGGGGCATTGACTTCATGGGTCCATTTCCAAATTCTAATGGTTATTTTTACATATTGTTAGCTGTGGATTACGTTTTCAAATGGGTGGAAGCAATTCCTACCCGCACTGATGATGCTAACACTGTTGTTTTCTTTGTGAGAAACCACATTATTTGTCGCTTTGGATCACCACGAGCAATCGTGAGCGATCAAGGCACCCATTTTTGTAACAGGAGACTAACAGGATTAATGAAGAAGCATGGGATAATTCATAAGGTTGCAACAGCCTACCATCCTCAGACTAATGGGCAAGCCGAGGTGTCAAACAGAGAGATAAAGCGTATCTTGCAGAAGATAGTCAAACCTCATAGAAGAGACTGGAGCCTCGGGCTACAATATGCACTCTGGGCATACAGAACAGCATACAAAACACCCATTGGGATGAGTCCTTTCCGCTTAGTTTATGGAAAAGCTTGTCATCTCCCTGTTGAAGTAGAGCACAAAGGATTTTGGGCAGTAAAGGAGTGCAACATGGGAATTGAGAAAGTCGGAGCTGAAAGGAAGTTGCAACTGCAAGAACTGGAAAGCCTTCGCCTAGAAGCTTATGAGAACTCAAGACTATACAAGGAGAAGATGAAGGCTGTACATGATCAACACATCAAGAGAAAAGAGTTCCAACCAGGGGATTTAGTCCTCCTTTACAAATCTCGACTGAGGCTCATGCCAGGCAAGTTGAGATCAAGATGGGAAGGTCCATACAGAGTAGAGAAGGCCGAACCGTACGGAGTTTTTCACCTAAGTCATCCTTCAAGCTTTGAACTTATCAAAGTTAATGGACAACGTTTAAAGCTGTACCATGGCGAGAAGATGAAGAAAAACAAGGAGCTCGAGATCTTCCTCTTGGAAGATCCCTACATAGCCGAAGACTGAGCTAGTGGAGCGTCCAACTTACGGACGTTAAAGCAAAGTGCTAGGTGGGAGACAACCCACCATGGTATGATCGTTATTTTCTTTATAGTTTTCCTATTCAATAACTCTTCTCTTTATTAGTACATTTCGTGCATATGCATTTACATACTTTTAATTTAAAAAAAAAAACTTACGCGACGCGACCGCATCATTGATGCGTCCGCGTCGCAGGTGATTGGAGAAAATAATAAAACGAACAGAGAGTCACGCGAGAGCGTGGCTGGAGGCGTGCCCGTGGCACAAATCGCCCCACGCGACCGCGTCGGGTGGGAACATTGGCCTCCCACGCGACCGCGTCACTCACGCGGCCGCGTGCCCTGGAATTCGACGTGAAAAGGGTGCACGACCGAAAGTTGTGCTAGAGTGGTGCTGGATTGGCGCTGAACGCACAATTCTTCCCACGCGGACGCATGGCTCACGCGTCCGCGTCATATCCTTCTAATGGCCACTCACGCGATCGCATGCCCCACACGATCGCGTCACCCAACATTTGGCGCAATAAGAGTTTGAACAGAGACTTGTGCAAGTGCGAGGCTGCCCTCGCGCCAGTAGCATAAAACGTGTCACGCGACCGCGTGTCCGACGCGACCGCGTGCCCCACGCGACCGCGTCGCTTGCGCCGCACGGCTTCCCTGATTTGCCAATTATCTTATCTTTCTTTTTCCCATATCCTATTTTCTCTTTTCCCTCCTTATTTCTTCCTTCTTCCTTCTTCCTTCTTTCTCACTTTCTACTCTCTCTCTCTCTCTCTCACCCTCATTAACAAGGTTTTCTTTTCTTCTTCCCCCCTTACTTTTCTATTATTCTTCTTATTCTTATATGTTATCTTCTTTTCTTTTCTTTTTACTTTCATTATCCATATTTTCTTTTCTTTCTTTTTTCTTTTTACTTGGTGTTGAAAATTTATTTGAGTCATTATTTCTCATTATATGCTTGTGGATTGTTGTAAAATTGTTTGGCAATTATATATTACCTTTTTAAAGGGTTGCTTGCATGTTCACTTTAATACTTTCTATACCTTATTTACCATGCATGCTATGTGTTTGTGAAAAAGCCCATATGGCATCATGCATTTTTCTACATTATTCTATTCTACTATTCAATGCCTGCTTTTCACAAATTTCCTTTACTATTGTATTAATTAAATTTAATTGTCGATACAAATGTGATGGCTAGTTTGTTATGAGTGATAACAGATTCAACTAATTAAATGCTTGATCTATGCTACTCATGCCTTTGCCTGCATGCCAATAAACCCCTTGCATTTAATTATCCTCCAATGCATTTGCTATATTTCCATTGATGAACTTTTCACATGTAGTCATGACCATGTGTTAACAACATCCTCTTTATCGTGCATTGTTTATCACTTATACAACCCTCTTCCTTGCTCTATCTCTTTGAATTTACGTTACTTTCTTTTTTTTCCCTTTTCAGGATGGCCACCAAGAAAGGAAAAGAGAAAGCTACTCCCAAACCACCAGTAAGAAGAGGAACAAAAAGAGCATTAGTGGCAGAGCCCTCTTCAACTGCGGTTAAACCCTCAACAAAAAGAACTAAGAGGATTATAAAGGTTGATGATAAAGAAAAAGCCTTCCCAGCAAAGGACACTGCGCAATTTTCCAATCGCTACTGTGAGCAGATGTTCCCCATCCTGGCAGAAAGGAGTTACAACAACGAATACCTTCTTCTCCTCCCAAACCATATTGCTACCTTTGTTGAGCCGCAAATTGCACAAAGACAATGGAGTTTCCTACAGAGACAGCCGAGGTAGGTCAATCTTTCTTGGATAGTCGAGTTCTACTCCAACTTCCACGTGCCAACCCTGCAGTCTGTCTTTGTCCGTCAGAAGTAAGTCCCCATTACAGAAGAGGCCATTCAAAAAGCTCTAGGTCTTCCCCCTGTTCCAGAAGGATTGGACGCCTTTCAAGAAGCCGCACTCAAGCACCAGATGTACCAATTTGACTGGGACGCCGTTCTCAGAGTTATCGTACTACCTGGCAGCCGTTGGATCTACGGATACCATCGTACCCGCCCTAAGGGAATATCGGCTTCAGCACTTACCTTGGAGGCTCGCGTATGGGCACAGATCATGTCCTATTACGTCTTTCCGAGCACTCACGAGTCCTCCTTCTCTGCGGACATGGTCGTTCTACTATGGTGCATCCTTACAGACCAACCTCTGAACCTACCAAGACACATCCGGAATGTCATGGGACACGTACAAATTGCGGGCAACTTACCTTTTCCCGCCTTGGTCTCAGATCTTGTCTCAGTAGCCAGAATTTCCTACAAAGCTGGGGACACCAAAGCCATGCTCCCACGGGATGATTAGTATGTCCCTAACAGGAAATACATCAGACCTTCACCAGCCGCCACAAGCCATCCTACTGAACCGGTTGAAGATATTCCTTCTTCAACACCACAAGCACCTACAACAGACCAACTGCTCCATCAGATACTCGAAAGGTTGGATCGGCAGGAACACAAAGCTAAGATGAGAGAGCGCCGTAACAAGCGCCGATTCACATACCTCAAGGAGCTGATTATGGGAAAATTCAAGGACTCAGACACCCCGGACTCCACTTTCTTTACCAGCACAGGAAGCCATGATGGTCCCGATTGTGGAGATACTGCTACCAGCCCACCTTTGTTCCTGACAGATGGCACCGAGGACGGTGCAAAGCTTTAAGTGTGGGGAGGTCGGTCAATACCTGACTTCCGGAGGTAATTTCTCTTCCCTAAACACCAATAAATTAGGATATTTAGTTAGTTTTTCTTTTGTAGAATAGGATAAATTGCATAGTAATAGGTTAGTTGCATGCATGTTCTACTTGATTGAAAAGACAATAAGTTTTCCTCTAAGACCCTATTTTTGGAACAAAATTTCACTAACTTTAATTAAAACTTTTATGTTAAATTTGCTTGAAGTTGTATTTGGAACATGATTTTTTTTTAAGCTAAAGAACACACAACCTGTGAGATTTGAGCCTTTATGCATGGTTATATTATTTAACCATAATTATTTTATTCTTGTGTGTTTACTTCTCTATGATTGTAATCTATATTTTGTTTCATCCTATATGTCCAATGTTTATTATATTTGTATGCTTGCATATGATTGAGGCCATTATTTGTTTAAACTCACTTATCCAAATTAAACCTACCCTTTCAATTACCTTTGTTAGCCACTTTGAGCCTTTAAATCCCATTTGTTCTATATTTTACCACATTACTAGCCTTAAGCGAAAAAATAATTATATATCCCAAATTGAATCTTTGGTTAGCTTAAGATAGAATTGTGTGTACTAATTAAGTATGAAAAATTGTGGGAACAAAAGATAATAAGGGAATGTGTCATGATAATATAATGGGAATTTGGATACCTACTCATGTGAAACTATAAGAATTAAAAATCTATGTGCATTGATAAGCTATGTTTATTTTTATGTTTATGTTAAAAAAATATTCAATAAATAAATAAGGGGACAAAATTACCTCAATGCTAAGCTAAGAATTCAAAGATCAATGCATGTATGATAAAATTAAAATAAAAAGTTGATACACGAGTATGGAATGTGAAAGGGAAATTCTGGGTAGCTAGGTATGAATTCTAAAGTTATAAAGAATATGTATAGGTTATGTTAAAGTTTGGGTTAATTAAAGATTCAGTTTATAAGCTTACTTAGCCACATATGTATCCTTACCATTACCTTGGCCCCATTACAACCTTGAAAAGACCTCATGATGTTTGCATTGGTATATTAAATATTGTTGATTGGTTAGGAGAAGAACAAAAATTAGAGAGCATGATTAGAGAAGGATAGAGTGATTGCCCTATACACTAGAGAGATTAGAGCGTACATACATCATCAGTGAGGGTTCAATGCTTAAAATTCTATGTTTCCTGCTTTCATGAGCTACCTTCTTGCATTTTTATCTGTTCTTACTGTATAAGAATTGAATTAGTGGAATTTAATTTGTAATTATTTTGAAGAGCTTATTTACTATTGATCAAGTGGACAAGAATCATATATTTGCATTCACATATATAGGTTGCATTGCATTGCATGAGTTTTACATGTTCCTACTCATTTATTTTATCTCCTTCAACTAAGCATGAGGACATGCTAATGTTTAAGTGTGGGGAGGTTGATAAATCACTATTTTATGGTTTATAATGTGTTTAATTGTGTGGTTTTATCATGATCTTTACCCACTTATTCATATGATTAGCATGCATTTATATTTCCTTCCTAAAATTATTACATGATTGAAAACTTGCTTCCTAGAGACTTTTAATTATGTATTTTAATTCTCCTTTATTCCATTCGATGCCGTGATCTGTGTGTTAAGTGTTTCAGGCTTTATAGGGCATGAATGAGTTGGAGATTGGAAAGGAAGCTTGCAAAAATGGAAGGAACACAAGAAATTGAGGAGATGACTAGCGAGAAGTAACGCGGCCCATGACTCACGCGACCGCGCGAAAGAAAGGAAATCGCAGTGACGCGGCCTCATGGCTCACGCAACTGCACAGATTGGAATAGCACAAGTGACGCGGAAGCGTGGACGACGCGCTCGCATGGCAGGGCAAAACGCCGAATGACGCAGCCGCATAAATGACGCGATCGCGTGACGTGCGCGATCTGTAGAATTCGTTGGGGGTGATTTTGGGCCCTGTTTTGACCCAGTTTTCGGCCCAGAAAAACAGACTAGAGCCAAAGAACATGTAGAGACCGAGAACAATATTCATTCTACACAATTTTAGTTTTTAGATCTAGTTTTACTCCTCTAGGTTTTCTCTCTATACATTCATAGTTCTTAGGATTTTATTTCTATTGCTCTTTGCATTGGGATATTGAGAAGAGTTATTACCTCATCAAGACTTCGTCATTCTAGTTCGTTTTTTTTATTTGGCTCTTACTCTTCCATGTCCTTTCATTTACTCAATTTTACTATTAAATTATTTTTAGAATTTATTAATACAAGAATTACTTTTATTTTTAATTGATTTCTTTGATTTTTATTTATCATGTCTTTCTTTAATTCCCTTTTCTATGTTATGAATTCTACATTCACAATGAGCGAGTAGTTCCCTAACTTGATGGGGAGTTGATTGAAAGGAACCCTTGAGTTGGAATGCTCAAAAAAGAAAAATTGTGATTGGGTTTATTGTTGGATTGCCCTCTAGTCACTGACACCAATCCCTTTTAATTGAGTGGGTTGGAACTTGTGAATAGAAGTAGCATTCCAACTTGTTTGACTTTCCCTTACCTAGTAAGGGATAACTAAACAAGACAACCTTTAATTGTCAATTAATCTTGAGAGTACTCTAACACGAATAGGGCTTCCAGCTAATCTACTCCCAGTCAAGGCTTTTATTTAGTTTACATAAATTCTCTAATTTAATTTCCTGTTATTCAATTCAAACCATTTTGAAAACATCTGATTAATAAAATAGCACACCTTTCTGCAACTCGTTGGGAGACGACCTAGGATTCATACTCCCAGTATTTTAATTTTAATTTTTGTGACACCCTTCTAAATTGATAAGCGAATTTCTGGTTGGTTAAGAACTATACTTGCAACGCATATCTTATAACAATTTTTGACTCGCCAATTTCGGCCAGGGATCCTTTGTTACAAAAATATTTGGAAAGAACAAAAAGGTTGTGTGTGGGTTTTGAAGAAGTGGTGATCCAACATGTACCCAGAGAGAGAAAAGCTAGGACCAACCTCCTATCAAAGCTGGCGAGCACCAAATCGGGGGCGGGAAACTGATCCCTAATCTAAGGTCTGGTGAAGGAGCCATCGGTGACCCTTTGCATGACCCAAGTCTAGAGCCCTCCTTCATGGATCAATCCAATTCAAAGTTTCTTCGAAGATGGCACACTTTCCGAAGAGGAAAAAGAAGCCAAAGTGATAAGAAGAGAAGCTACCAAATACGTAGTAATACAAGGGCTGCTGTACAAACGAGGACTTAATCAATCTCTGCTGAAGTGCCTACGTTTTGACCAGACGGACTACGTTTTAAACAAAGTCCATGAGGGATGTTGTGGCTACCACATTGGAGGGAAGACACTAGCCAAAAAAGCGTGTCAGAGTAGGATATTATTAGCCCCCTATGATGGCGGACGTCCAAGAGTTCGTGAGAAAGTGCAAGAAATGTCAAGAGAATGAAAATTTTTACAAGGCCCTAGCAGAAGAGCTAAGTTCCATGTTGGCCTCCCCGACCTTTTTCCTAGTGGGGAGTCGACCTTTTGGGGCCGTTCTTGGTAGCTTCGGGGTAGGTTAAGTACCTCATTGTAGCCATTAATTACTATACGAAGTAGGTAGAGGCAGAACCGTTAGCCAATATATCGTCAGCAAATTGTCGGAAGTTTCTGTGGGAACAAGTAATCTCCAGATTTGGAATCCCAAAGATCGTGGTCTCGGACAATGGGACGCAGTTCTCTGACAAGAGGTTCAGAGAGTTCTTATCTGGGTTGGGGATCAGGCAAAAGTTTTCCTCGGTGGAACATCCCCAGAGTAATAGTCAAGCCAAGGTGGCGAATAAGGTTATCCTCAATGAGTTAGAAAAGTGCCTTGATCAGCGAAAGGGCTCTTGGTCAGACGAGCTAGCTTCTGTTTTATGGTCTTATAGGACAATGCTGCAGTCCTCCACCAGGGAGACGCCATTCCGACTTACTTATTGGGTCGATGTGGTCATTCTTGTGAAAATCGGAGAACCAATCCCAAAGCTACTCCTGGGCAGTGGTAGTGAAGCAATTGAAAAAGATTTAATTGATGAAACAAGAAAAATGGTCCACTTATCGGAAGTTGCACTAAAACAGAGGATAGCCTTGCGTTACAATCGCAAGGTGCTGAACAAGAACTTCGAGGAAGGTGATTTGGTGTTTGATGTTGGCCAATTTTGCATAGGTTAGGAATTTGATTATCAAAATGGAATTGGCGTTGTAAATATAGTCCTAACCCAACAAATTAACCATCAATCAAATGTTATCACAATTCAACCAAATATATTAACCGAGAGTATTGAACTCCCGGGTTGTCTTCCCTAGGAGTTGCAAATGAAGTGTTATGTTATTGGCTATTAGAGAGCATGGGGAATAGGGAATGAAAGCAAGGAATGTAAATGGCAAGAAATTAATGATCATGCAAGGAATTAAAAGTCAAAGCAATAGAAGTCAAAGAAATTAAACGCAAGGAAAGGAAAGTTCAAATGCAAGAAACCTCTTGGAAAGTAATTGAGAGTTAAGGTTACCTATCCTAGCCATTGACCACAAACATATGATGATTATAAAGAGTGAATCCTACTTAGTCAACCTTACATTGAAGATAAGTTAAATAGGCATAGTTGATTTCAATCCATAAGTCCTATGTCAACACTAAGGGTCACATAGAGTCAATGGAAACCAAATCAACTAACTACTCTAATATATCAAACAAGAATGGACATCAATGACTCAAGGATCACCAAAGTCATCAATTTCAAGCCAAGAGTGAAGAAAAACAAAGTAAAAACTAAGCCAAGCATTTTATCAAACACTTGGTGTGCATGAAAAATAAAATAATATTAAATTGTAATAAAATAAATTCTAAAGCTACCAAAGCAAGAAAATCATAACAACTAAAGGAAGCAATAAATGAACATAAAACATAAATTGCATTAATTGTAAATTAAAATAACAAAGAGTGTTCATAACATGAAAAGTGGCATAAAAGAGAGATTGACAAAAGAAATGGAAAAGATAAAGACAAGAAAGCATAGAAACATAAATGAAACTAAATGAAAACAAGAATTAAAGGTAGAAATTACAAGAAAATTAAACTAAGAAACTCTAATTCTAGAGAGAAGGGGGAGCTTCTCTCTCTAGAATACAACCAACATAATGCTAATCTAACCCTAATTTCTCCCCTTTCACACGAAATGAGGCCTTCCTTCATATAGCACTCAATCAGTTTCAAAAAGTCCCAAAATTGGGCCGTGGAGGCCCAAAAATTACCCCCAGCAATTTGCAATAAATGAGTCACGCGCTGGGACGTATGCGTACACACAGGTGTGTGCGTACGCACACGTGCTGATTTTCTTCTTATGCGTACGCACGGGATGTTGTGCGTACGCACACATGGTTTTATGGCTCTTGTGCGTACACACACTCCAATGTGTGCTTCGTCTTTATTTTCTTCATGTTTTCTCTCTTTGTACATGCTTCCTTCCACTTTTGCCTTACCAAACTTCCCTCTAGGACCTAAAATCACTCAACAAACATGTCACGGCATCGAATGGCATAAAAGTGGGATAAAAGTTATTAAATTAGGCACAAAATAGCATGTTTTTATAATTAGGCATAATTTGGAGAGAAAACACAAAAGCATGCTATTTACATGAATAAATGTGGGTTTATGTGATGAAATCCACTCAAATCAAACAAAAAATATACCGAAAAATATGGACTCATCAATCCCCCCACACTTAAACAATAGCATGTCCTCATGCTAATCATAATCAAAGGAGAAGGGTAAGGAAGGTAAGCAATTTATTAAATCCATCTAACTATATGCATGCAACTATACTAAATGCTATCTATATATATACTGTAATTCCTATTGAGTTTGGCAATAGCAAACAAAAAAATCTCAATAAATCCAAATCAAAGCTTAGGGCTAAGAGAAAGCAAATATAGCAATATGATCAATGTCCAAAGATTTGATTTGAAATTTTCAAAATTCATTTCAACAACTTGCAAGAAGATATAAGATTAGCAATGGGAACATGGAATTGAGCAATTGAAACCCTCACCGGATGTGTTTACACTCTAATCGCTCAGTGTGTAGGGTTTAATCACTCAATCCTCCCTTAATCATGTTTCTCAAAGATTTGCAAGTTATCTAACAATCAACTAATATTTGATGAATGAATGCAAATATCATGAGGACTTTTGTGGGTTGAAATGGGGCTTAGGTAAGGGTAGGATTAATATGGTTAAGTGGGCTATTAGATTGGATCTTTGATTAGCTCAAGCACCCACCTAATCCTATATCATCCTATATACATAACAAAACAACCTAACTACCCATTCATCCTCTTTCTCACATTCACTCATGCATCCTCTTTCCAATTCATACACATATGCACCCTTTATTTACATTCTTATTGTCATTTCCCTTTTTTTTTGTACACCAAATTTTTTCTTTTAACAAAGAAGGGATGCATATGCCTTAATTAACAGATGCATGAGTGTTTACCCATTTTTTTCCAAAATTTCACAATGAAAACCCAAACTAACTACCAATGTGTCCCACAAATTTTTATCCACACTTGATTAACACACACACTCAAACTCAAGCTAATCAAAGATACAATTCAAGGATATAATGGTCTTTCACTTAGGTAAATGATGTGCTTAATATTAGAACAAAATGAGAATTAAAAGGATCAAAAGTGGTTGCAAAGGTAGATGTAAGGGTTGGCCATATGGGTTTGTGAGCTCAATTTCAATAATGGCCTCAATCATACTAGATGCATTCAAAACAACAACTATAGGACATAAAGATTTAAGCAAATCAAAGATTACAATCATAAAAGGAGTTTATCACATAAGAACAAAATTTGTGGTTAAAAATGTGCAACCATCCATTAAAGCTCAATTCTCACTTGCTGTTTTGTTCAAGCTCTTTTCTATGTTCCTTAAGAAAAATATTTCATGCAAGTTCAAAAACAAGTTTTCAAATCTAATCAATGGAATGCCAAAAAAAAGATTTCTTGAGAATTCTTTGTTGTTTTACTAAACTTATTTACTATACTATGCAACATGCACATATAACTACTATAAAACTATAAGCATTAAAGAGATATATACAAACAAACCAAACCAAACAAAATACAATCACTCAACAAAAATTGCAAAAATTGAAGAAAAAGAACAGAAAGAGTATTGCAAAGTGTCTAAGAAAAGAAATTTTATCCCCTTGAAGTTGGCGATCCTCCCCCACACTTAAATAATGCACGGTCCTCCGTGCATGCACATGATCCGGGGGTAAAGGATTGTGAGGCTCCACCTTCAGCTGGTGGGATCCGGGGCCTCCGAGTTGCTATATAAACACATAAACAACAATTGAGGAAGAAGTCATAGAAGTGTGGTATGAGAAAGGGCAATATGCATATTCTAAATGCGCACGGTTTAGAACATAACACATTGGTCAATTAAAAATAGAAACCACACAATCAAAAAAAATAGCATGTTCTTAAATCAAGTAGTCCTAGGTTGCAAGTAATAAATAAGCAAAACTTAAGGCACAAACAACCTAAGTAACCACAACTAAAGTGAATTGAGTATATAAGACATTGGTTATTGAAATCGTGCAAGTGAAAGAGCATAGTGAATAGAAGATGGCACAATCAACAACAACCAATTCAATGATGAAAAGAGACTACTTATTCACCCTTAGGAATAAGGAAATAATCACATGTATAAGGTGCTTGTTACAAAAAGTGACAAGTCTTGAAAAGAATCAAGTCAAGTCAACTAAAGAAAATGCAATGCATTAACAAGGAGCAAACACCTTATTATGTGATTATTTTCACTTAAGAACCATGATGACTAAGTAGCTCAACTCAATTCACTAAAGTAAAAGTGCACAATTCAAAATGCCAAACAAGGATAAAGCTTAACACATATGGTCGCGACAACATATGAATCAAACTCAAAATTCAATTAGGCAATCAAACAAAGACTTAATGCTCAGTGCACATATTCATTAGATCAAAATTCAAGCAAGAAGCAACCCAATAATCATTAAGCAAACACTTGTAATTTATTTAATTGACAAACAACTAAACTAAAACTAATATAATTACCTAAATAAAAATAAAGTGCAATGAAAGGCAACTAGAATAAGTAGAAAAGAGGGAAAAAGTAAAAAAGAGAGGAGTGGAGGGGAAAAGAAGAGAAGAAGTAAAGAGAAGAGAAGAAAAGAGTGTAGTGGTGAGAAAATAGGGGTGTGCGTACGCACACTAGGTGAAAAATGCGGTTGTGTGCACGCACAACAACGTGCGGGCGCTGCGAACAGAATTGGCATAAGGGTCTGTGCGCGCGCACAGGGGTGTGTGCGGCCACACAAGAAGGAAAAGAAGGGGTGTTCCCACGCACAAGGGGTGCGTGTGCTGCGAGCAGAGGGGGCTCCAAAGGCTGTGCGTGCGCACCGAGCTATGCGCATGCACAGGTGTGGTTTTTTTTTTTTGACATGGTGAAGGATCATGTGTGCACACGCACACAGGTCCGTGCGCACGCACAAGAGCATAAGGGGGCAGGGGTTCACGCGCACAAGCTATGCCAACGCTACCACCAGAAGGGAAGCAAGTTGGCGTGCGGATGCACAAGTCTGTGCGCTCACACAAAGAGTGCGAAAAAGGGCATGTGTGCGTACGCACGAGTAGGTGTGCGGGCACAGGGGAATGCGCACGCACAAAGCGTGCTGGCACTGCGAACAGAGGGCATAAAGGCTTGTGTGCATACGCACAGCTAGGTGCGTACGCACAGAAGGTGAATTTTCGTTGTTGTGTGCGTGCGCACAAGGGTGTGCGCACGCACATGTCCTGTTTTTCTCAAAAAATTTTCTTCAAAATTCTAAGGTACAAAGCCTTAGTTCAATCAAAACTCAACACCAAATCATGCAAGAGCCCATAAATTCATGATCCAAACCAAAATTAACCTAACAAAACTCAAAATTAAACTAATTCTAAGCTAACCAATCAAACAAAAATGCAATTAAGTCAAAATATATACAAAAAGAGAAGAGTTAGAACAATGTTACCAAGCACTTTTATTTAATGTCTTTAAGTTAGACAATTGGGAGAGCCCTTGCTACGGTGGCTTGTGCTTGACTTCCCCACCAATGCTAGAATTTGCAATGTCCTCCGGGATCCCAATCCTAACTATCAACAAAAACAAAAGATAACCAAAAACCAAACTATTTACATATTAACATATTTACAATAGCCAAAAACAACACCATTGCAACTCCCTGGCAATGGCGCCAAATTTGATGTTGGCCAATTTTGCATAGGTTAGGAGTTTGATTATCAAAATGGAATTGGCATTGTAAATATAGTCCTAACCCAACAAATTGACCAACAATCAAATGTTATCACAATTCAACAAAATATATTAACCGAGAGTATTGAACTCCCGGGTCGTCTTCCCTAGGAGTTGCAAATGAAGTGTTATGTTATTGGCTATTAGAGAGCATGGGGAATAGAAAATGAAAGCAAGGAATGTAAATGGCAAGAAATTAATGATCATGCAAGGAATTAAAAGTCAAAGCAATAGAAGTCAAAGAAATTAAACGCAAGGAAAGGAAAGTTCAAATGCAAGAAACCTCTTGGAAAGTAATTGAGAGTTAAGGTTACCTATCCTAGCCATTGACCACAAACATATGATGATTATAAAGAGTGAATCCTACTTAGTCAACCTTACATTGAAGATAAGTTAAATAGGCATAGTTGATTTCAATCCATAAGTCCTATGTCAACACTAAGGGTCACATAGAGTCAATGGAAACCAAATCAACTAACTATTCTAATATATCAAACAAGAATGGACATTAATGACTCAAGGATCACCAAAGTCATCAATTTCAAGCCAAGAGTGAAGAAAAACTAAGTAAAAACTAAGCCAAGCATTTTATCAAATACTTAGTGTGCATGAAAAATAAAATAATATTAAATTGCAATAAAATAAATTCTAAAGCTACCAAAGCAAGAAAATCATAACAACTAAAGGAAGCAATAAATGAACATAAAACATAAATTGCATTAATTGTAAATTAAAATAACAAAGAGTGTTCATAACATGAAAAGTGCCATAAAAGAGAAATTGACAAAAGAAATGGAGAAGATAAAGACAAGAAAGTATAGAAATATAAATGAAACTAAATGAAAACAAGAATTAAAGGTAGAAATTACAAGGAAATTAAACTAAGAAACCCTAATTCTAGAGAGAAGGGGGAGCTTCTCTCTCTAGAATACAACCAACATAATGCTAATCTAACCTTAATTTCTCTCCCCCCCCCCTTTCACACGGAATGAGGCCTTCCTTCATATAGCACTCAATCAGCTTCAGAAAGTCCCAAAATTGGGCCCTGGAGGCCCAAAAATCGCCCCCAGCGATTTGCAATAAATGAGTCATGCGCTGGGACGTGTGCGTACCCACAGGTGTGTGCGTACGCACACATGCTGATTTTCTTCTTGTGCGTACGCATGGGATGTTGTGCGTACGCACACATGGTTTTGTGGCTCTTGTGCGTACGCACAGGTGGTTGTGCGTACGCACACTCCAATGTGTGCTTCTTCTTTGTTTTCTTCATGTTTTCTCTCATTGTATATGCTTCCTTCCACTTTTGCCTTACCAAACTTCTCTCTAGGACCTAAAATCACTCAACAAATATGTCATGGCATCGAATGGCATAAAAGTGGGATAAAAGTTATTAAATTAGGCACAAAATAGCATGTTTTCACAATTAGGTACAATTTGGAGAGAAAACACAAAAGTATGCTATTTACATGAATAAATGTGGGTTTATGTGATGAAATTCACTCAAATCAAACAAAAAATATACCAGAAAATATGGACTCATCAATGTTACGGCATAACGATATTGGACCGCCGACTCCGGGAGAAGGTAAGTTGGCATCCAACTGGGAAGGTGCGTATAGAGTAGGAGAAGTTCTCAAGAAGGGTGCATACAAGCTAGAACGGTTGGATGGGAACGAGGTCCCGAGGACATGGAATGCAGTGAACTTGAAGAGGTTCTACTCTTGAATGCCAGCCTCCCAACTTAACGGTTATTCTTTATTTTTGTTTCTACTGTCGTCGTTTACTTTATCATCCTTTTTTTAGATGCTTTATTTTATTGGATTGTTTGTTCCCTTTCGAAAAGTGGTTGCAAAAGATTTTTGTATCTTCTTTTGGTTATTAAAGAGGAGGCACTATTTCCCCTAGCCCCCTGTGCGGGATAACGACGAGAGATTTTGACGAAGCCCACTATTGATAAGAAAATGCGTTATTTAAGGTGTTCACTTTGAGTTATTTTTATTATTTCTTTACCATAAGTTACACAAATGGAAATTCGGGATTGATCACCCTGGGTGCTACGAAACAACAATGAACGGATATCCAAATGCATGCAAATAAGTATAACTACTCAAGGCGTTAAAACGATAGCACGGAATGGCATCACATCGGCCCGATAATAGATTTAAATTTGTTTGTTGTAAAAGAGGTTGCAAAACAACGGCCTAACGGCGAAACAGAAATAAAGAGCAGTTACAAGGAAAAGGGCATCACACGAGCCCACTAGTCAAAACAATACAAGAAATTTACAAAAACTTCCAAGTTATGAGCCCGTCACTTTCTCGGGATGTCCACAATTTTCCCATCTTGGATCATCTTGAAGGTCCCAACGGCAGAAGTGTCAAAATCGGGAGCAAAGATGGTGACTTGGGCTTTGATCGCCTCCTCGGTAGCCTTTATTGCTTCCCGAGTATCCTTAACAATCTCCTTGTTCTTTTTCTTCATGGCTGAGGCTTCCTGCTTTGCTGCCTCAGCCAACCGCCTGGCCTCAACCAACTTCTCTTTCAGCTCCTTCACTTTTGCCTCCGCAGTGGTGGCTTGACCTCGAGCAGTGTTGAGATCACTAGAAAGAGAGAGGTCGCATTCCACCATATGGTTAATCTCGGTAAAGCTCACCTCAGCCTTTTTCTCTTCCTTGATAAGATGGGTCCTCAGTGACTCTTCCTGGGCCTTCAGCTTAGCAATATCTTTGTGGGCATCCCTGAGTTTACCTTTCGTAAGTTGGCTTTGAGCCAACACGAGTTCCACTTTTCTTGCAATAGCGGCTGCCCGGAGGAGACTGCAGTAGGTCCACCGCACTTGGGAAGCGAGGTCCTGTTCCCTGAAGAATTCGTCAGTGCCTGGGAGGAGCTAGGAGTCAATGAAGTATCCCGTGTCGAAGTTCTTCTCCATAACAATAAGAACTTCGCTGGAGCCAAGGGTTGTCTTTCTTTTTTTTAGGATTGGTTACAACAATCATCTCGGGATCATCCTCGGGTCCCACCTCATGACCCTGGCCCGCCTCATCGGTAACAAGGTTCACGGGGTTCTCAAGAGGTGTGCCGGCAGATGGGAGGGGCTGACCACTACCTTCACCGACGGGCTGACCACTGCCTTCACTGACGGCTTCGAGCCTAGGCTCTACTAAGGGAATGGTCGAGCTCTCGTCATCACTATCTTTCGAGGGAAAGAAATATCCCATCAATTGTTCCATTTACATTGCTGTATTCCCAGCAGCCATGGCAACTACAAGAAAATGGAAGGAAAAACCAAGTTAAGAAGTCGAAAAAACGGAAAGCCCCAAAACAAGCAAAAGAGATAAACAGATCGGGAGACCCAAAGGCTTGGATAATGATGAAATTCAAAATTTTACCTATGCATTCGCAACCCGACACCCGGTCACCCATCAGTAAATGGGGGTTAAAATTTTTTGAGCCAAAAATCGCCAACAAGATATCTGCGATCTGATGGTCCTCCGAACTTAACCTCTCATAGGACACTTTTATTAAATAGTCAGAGCCAGCATCAAAGCTCCAGTAAGTCGAGATCCGCATTTCGCCCTCGAGGGTAAACCAAAAGGGGTGGCAACCCGGAGCCAGTCTGACTTTGAAATTCTTACTTTTGAAACTATGAAAAGAATCTTCAAAAAGGGCAAAAATTCGTCTATTCTGTACAGTACAAAAGGAAAGGTAGCCTTTCTTGTGCTTGCCTTCTCAGGAGGGGTTAGTGAGTAAGAAAAGGTAAAGAAACACGTTGATAGAAGTCAGAAGCTCCAAATATTCACACACCATCTCAAAAGTATGGATGGTGGCCTAGCTGTTTGGATTAAGCTATGACTGGGCAACGTCACAACAGTTTAGCAAAGAGATGATGAAAGGAAAAAAAGGAAGACGAACACCTAGCATGGTGAACATTGGTTTGTATACCCACAGCCAGTCGACTACTCGAGGAGACGCCATGTTCAAGTGACATATATGCTCTCAGTCACCTGGGATGAAAACTTGGTAATTTGCTTCTTTTGGGCCTCCTCCACACAAAGCTCTAGAGTCACGAAGCTCCTGTAGCTCCTCTCGGGTTACCTGGGAAGACGTATCTTTCACGTTGGAGGTGACCCAAATATAGCGATCAACAAGGTTCAACGCCGCGGGTTGCTAAGCCATACCTACAGTGGGGACACCACTTAAGTTAACTCGAGAGATCGAAAACTCACAGAAAATGAAAAAACGAAGACTACTTTCTTCTACGTCAGTGATCTATTTTGCACCACTATTCTAAGGCCTAAATGGCCTAAATCCAAGAAAAAAGACACCTAATGGTACCCTCGTAAGAACTAGCTAACAGTGGCAAATATAACCTAGACAGGACAAGAACCAAACAAATGCACCAGAAGTAATGTGAAATGCATGTAGCAACAGTGGTAACAAAAGGCAAGCACAACGATCAACAACGAAGGAAAAAAAGGAAGGATTGCTTACTAGTGAATGAAGAAAGTAGAAGAAATGAAGAGAGGACGAGTGTGGTGGGATTCGCAGCAAGAAAGCTGTAGAATTCCAAATGCGCAGTGATTAGAAAGCAGAAAAAGACGAAGAGAATGTGTGAGAGAAGTGAAGAAGTTGTGAAGACAAAAGCAAAAGAATGCGAAATGTTAACCGTCAGGGAGAGCGCAAAAAGACAGGGGTAAAATTGAATTTTTTTTCTTGCTTTCAAATCAACCATAAAGAGCATTTACTGCTCTTAGCACAAAAACTAAAGCGATGCCCCAAGCCACGGTTAGGGACAACTCACGGACTGAAGCCATGGACCTCGTCAATGGGTTCCCGGGATGAGCAGGACTCAACCTGAGCGGGTGCGAGTAACTCGAACGCACCAACCACAAGCTTCTAGCTTCACGGTTGGTACGTTGGGGGCACTATTCCGGCCCAGCCCAACAAGGGTCCCGATCCGACTGTGGACCACTGACCCTCCGGGTCACTCGACCCGAACCCAAAGGTGACCCACGCGCCACCTCACACCCTGCTGAGGAGACCTGGACAGCTAGCAGAAGCTTCCCTGTAGATGGGCCCAAGCGAAGGGGCCCACTTGAATTCGGAGTATAAATGGAGAGAGACCTACCTCTCCCCAGAGGTACGTCACCTTTTTACCCTAATTAGCCACCTCATAGTACGGACACTAACTTTAGCATCAGAGTGTCCTTGCAGGTGGCCCCACCCGCCGACCAATCGATGATTCGGATAGTTATCCTCCTTGAGAAGCTCACACTCAGGTCTAAATCCTCTATCTCACCCAGTTGCTCCAGTCTAGACTTCACCCAAACTGCCATTCACCTGAGCAATGGTGCGAAATTTATAATCCACAAACTAACCGGTAAGTGCACCGGGTCGTACCAAGTAGTACCTCAAGTGAATGAGGGTCGATCCCACGAGGATTGATGGACTAAGCAACAATAATTGCATGATTTACTTAGTTAAACAAACAGAAAAGACTGTTGAGAATTCAAATGTATCAAACAGTAATTCAGAGAATGAAAAAAGTAAGCAGTAAACAAGTTGTGAAATATATATGGAGAAACAGTTAAGGTTTCAAAGATATCTATCTTCTGGATTGACTTTTCTTACCAACTATTTTAATCATGCAAGATTCAATTCATGGCAAACTATATGTGACTAAACCCTAATTCCTTAAACCTTTTTAGTCTCCTCTAACCTTCATCAACTACCAATTCCTTGGTCACTTGATTCCAATTAGAGGGTTAAATTCAATTCTAGTTTATATGCCACAGAAACCCTAATTACCTAAATATAAGAGGATTATATATCACGTATTCCGTTAAGTCCAGATAATTAGAAATTTAGGATAAATTATTTTCAAAATGTTGTTCAAGTAAAGAGCTTTTCCAAGTTATACATGAACTCAATTAGAACAAGGATCATACTTCCGTTTCACCCAAATTCATAAGATAAAGATCGAAAATAATTCTTGAAATAGAAATCAGTACATGAATTAAAATAGAAAAATAATAGTATCAATCTATACAATAGACAGAGCTCCTAACCTTAACAGTGGAGGTTTAGTTGCTCATGGTTCAGAAAGAAAACTAGGATTCAAAAAAACTGTAAAGTGCGGAATGAGGTAGAAGAGAATAGATTTTCCGGAAGGACTGATTCTTTTCCCTTTTTTATCTAATCCTAATTAATGTAAAATATATTTTCTAAAACTAAATAATAATTTTTTCTATTTGTAAATAAAATAAAATTTTAATCAAAATTAATTAAGAAATCTCGTGTTGGCTCGTTGAGGCGTGGGGACCACTTCAAGTTGCTGAACCTGGCGCCAAACTTGGGCTGGGCCAAATTTGGCGCCACTCCACCCGTGTTTCACATCATTCAATTCTTCAACCTAGCGCCAAACTTGGATTTCCCCAAGTTTGGTGCCACCAAGGCAACGCAAAAGGGGAGCTTTTTAGTGATCATGGCGCCAAACTTGGAGAATCCCAAGTTTGGCGCCACCAAGGCCGTGTGATTTGAGGCTTGTAGTGATCATGGCGCTAAACTTGGAGGATCCCAAGTTTGGCGCCACCAAGACCATTTAATCTGGAGAAAAAGTGTATACTATTATATATCGTTGGAAAGCTCTGAAAATTAGCTTTCTAATGCCATTAGAACCGCATCAATTGGACATCTGTAGCTCAAGTTATTCTTGTTGGAGTGTAAGAAGGTCAGGGTTGACAGCACCATTCACTTTCTCCCTTTTCTGCTACAAAAGCCTGTCAAATCCATTCGAATGCTACCTGAAATAAACCAAATTACACACAACTCAAAGTAACATTCATAGTGGCTAAAAAGTATTTAAATCTTGATTAAACTTAACAAATTCAAATACAAATTCACTAGAAAAAGAGAAAAAAGATACTCATGCATCAAGCAACCGAATAATATATATATATATATAGAGAGAGAGAGAGAGAGAAAATAAACATATTTAAGAGGTTGATTAAGTAGTATTTATTTATTCTAAAATATAGATTTTCTTCATGGGAAGTCTTGAAATCGACACCATCAATTTTGCAGTTAATATTTAAGAAAAAAAAATTAAAACTCTTAAAAATAAAAAAATCTAAAATTCAATTAGTGTATTTTATGTTGGATTTATTTAAATTCAACTTGGTATAATATTGACGAAAATTAACTATTATAATAAGATAGTTTTCAAGCATTATTTGCGATAAGGTAATTAATGCAGAAAAGCAAACAAATGTTATTAAGAACCATTATTTAGTATTATATATAGTAATTTTATAGTTTAATTATTCTAATAGAATAATTAAATCTAATTTTATTTAGACACAAAAAAAATTATAATAATTTCATTTTATGCTAGTTATAATAGAGATGTAGCCTAAAAATTATATTGCACCATTTTAATATAATATTGTATCAAGAGATACAGAAAATAACAAATAATCAAATAAAATTATATAGAAGTTCTTAGGATTAAGGCTAACGAGGGAAATTAGAATTTTTAATTACATAATGTATATTTACATTATTATATCGTATTTTTATTTATAGCATAATTCTTTTAGTGAGCTATAAACCTAATACTAATTCTAACATTACAATTCCCTTCAAACTAATTTTGTATTCAAAATTGCAAAAAATTATAAATTTTAATTAAAATTATAAATATGAATTACAATTAATAAAAGATTAATTAATCATAAAATAATTTTTTTTATGTTACTGCTTAAAATAAAAAATTTACGACCAACATCTCATTGTCTTAAAAAAATATGCCCTTTAAAATATCAAAATAATTCTCTTTCGAAGTTGTTCCAATAGTTAACCCACCCTGTAGAAAATTGAAGATGGACTTAACATACTAACTCGGGGCCAACCCTATGAGGAGGGTGCAATACCTTCCCCTCCTTTTCCATTCCTGAAGGTGAAGATAGGGAAGGAACAACCACCGCAGCTCCAACCAGTTTATCGCTAGTCGTCATGAGCTCGCAGGGAGGAACCGGCGATCCGTGTCGCTTTTGGTCCCCTTTCAGTGCGCTCAACACCGTTGTCCAGCTCCTATCCCTCCTTCTTCGTCTTCCTACTCCGCTGTTCTCTGTGGCGTTTTCTCTACCTCCCGCTGAAGCTGCCGCTTGCCACTGTTAGTCGTCGTTGTTTTGTCCTCCGCCACGATTCCAAAGGAAGAGAGCCGCTATGAGTGGTGGTGGCTTGGCCACTAATGGAGGGATGCGACGGAATGAATCTCCACCTTTTCGCCCTCCACCATCATTGTCCACCTTTCCATTGCGGAAGCATCAACCACGGTGTTGCTCATGGCTTTGTCACCAGCGCAGAATCGCCTCAGATCTCAGTGTACTCGTCCTTCCCCATCATAGTGGTGTCGTCCTCGGCGCTGATGGAAACTCCGTCGTTCTGCTTCTTTTCATCATTCGTGACGGGCGTCCACCGGTTTGGCGAATCCAACGATGAAAACCGCCATTCTTCCTCCCCTCTTTCATTGCGATCTGTCTTCAAATATCCTCTTCCGCCATCATAGATGCAGGCCACTGTTGATCTCCTTCCGTCCACACGGTATCACTACCAAGCCACCAAGTTTGTTTGTAACTTCCTCATCATTTTTGTTCGTAATTTTTGGAACTTCATTAGCTTGCTTCTGAAAGTGATGGATTTGTTGTTGTTGGAATTTCTGAAATTAAAGCTTTAAATTTGTTCTGTTATTGTTGAATAGCTGTGTGATTGATATTTAAATTTGGACATTGCTTTTTCTAAATCAATTTTTCAATCTGAAATGTTGTTTTGAGATATTTCTAGTAATACTGGTTGGAAATCTAGTTGGTAACGATGTAGGAATGCTATCTCTAAGGTTGGTCAACCTGCCACCAGATTGCAGCTAGAACCACGTTAGATCGCGGCCGCTTAGTCTCCCGGTAACCTCCCGAAAATATTGAGCTTCTGATGTTCCTTTGGCGTTTCATAACTTCCAAACACAAAAGGTCCACCAATAGTCATTCTCAACATCAAACATTGGAAGATCATCATGTCAAGAAATGTGACTTCAATCTGAACCACCACGGGAAGCAGTGTTCGCTACCGACATAATGTTCATAAAAGCACCATTTGATGCGATATTGTATCAAGAGACACAGAAAAATAAAAGAAAATCAGAGAGAGTTAGATAGAAATTTTTTGGATTAGGGCAAACAAAAATTAAGTTTTCAATTACATCATGCATACCCATATACTTTGCATAATTCTCAGTGAACTATAAACCTAATACTAATTCTAACATATTTACAAATTTCAGTTATTTTAGAAATTGCATATAGATTTCGAAAAGAATTTCAATAGAATTTAGAGCCACTAAAAAGCTGATAAAAAAAAAAACAATTCACATTATATAATACTAATGATGCAAAATGACGCTGGGACATCGCTTGGGTCACTAACCTTGGCGAGGTTAACAACCCCACTATAGTGAAAATAGCCATAAATTCACCTTGGTTGGCCAAGACAATGATGCACCTCTTACTCTCAAAGAGCCTAGAGGAAAATAAGCACACAGCTTATTTCATATTCAAATAAACTTCAACTCTATTTCATAAATAAACGGTACATGAGTTATTTATACTAGTAGGAGAAGGAAAAACCTTCATAACTTAGACAATGTGGAACTAATACATAACACAAAGTTCACTATCCTAAGCAATATGGGACTTGTATTCCCTTATTACAATTAATATAATTAACCTACTAACTCTACTTGCTCCTGCGTCACAAAAGTATAGATTCATCCCCTCAATAACCATATACTTTGAAAATTGATATCATTGTATGGGGACTAAATTACTTATCACTTGTCTAATAATTTGTTGGTAAAGTTTAATAAATTTGAAATACTAATAAATTATAGAAAAATAACGTTATTTATCCTTTTTCTTAACTAACAAAGGAACTTCTCTTTTTTTAAAAGAAATATAAAAAAATTAAAAAATTAAAGTAGTGGGATTATTTATGAAGAGGAAGAGGAAAAACTATTGATGATTGTAAAATACATTATTCTCCAAATGATAAAGATGAATCTAAATTTTTTAAAAATAAGGAGATGAATAAAATGATAAATAAGAGATTAATCATCAATAAATTTATAATTTTTATTAATGTGAATCTTACTATTTTAATTTAAGAATAATTAATTTCTTACCATTACTTTACTAATTTTTTCTTTAGAAGAGATTAATTCTATAAAGATAACTAGAAGGGTACAACACTAATACCATTTTCAATTTTAGAAAACGCTAAGAAAAATATCATTCACTTTTCATAACATATTTTTTTTTAAAAAACGAAGGAAACTCAACACACAAGTGGAGCTAGTAACCTAGAGATTACCAAATGAAAATGACACATTATAAATACACCTAGTGAATATTATAAAATACAACAAAAATAATCAAAATGAATAATTTTTTTATAAGTGATAAATAATTTTTTATTTGACAAATCGTTTATGCATTTGATAAAAAATTTTATAAAAATATTTAAATAACTATTTAAAAGGTACATAAAAAATTAGATAAAAATTTGATCTCTATAATTTTTTTTTTTTGCCATTAGTAAAATTGAGTTACACAAAATATATTTAATGTAAAAGCACCAAATATTAAGGATAAAAATATTTTATTTTTTTAATTATCCTTTTAAAAATTTTTATTAAAATTCAATTTCTAAAATATTTTTTAGAGTATATAATTAGCTTTGGTATTTTTTCGCATTTTAAAATGTTTTGAGGATAATTTTGTTGTTAAAAAATAAAGGACAATTTTAGTAGTTTACTAATAAATTAAATACAAAAATATCCTTATTTATTGTAAAATAAATATAAAATAAAAGTATAAGTAGAAGACTCTAATACCATAATTACTATCTTAATATAATAAAGATGGTTAATATATTTACTAATATTAATATAAAGAGTGCGAGAGAAGAGTAAAATAAAGTAAGAGATAGAATTGTATTATAAAAGAGGGAGAGAAGATTTTATTGCTTTTGTTGTGTCTAAAAACAAGTGAGGCTTCACCTATTTATACTGGTGACAAGCCTTTGTTTTCAACCTTCATTTACTTTCATTTTGCCTTGAAAAGCTATTCCTTCAGTATAGGAAAGGTTAGCCACCCAATCTCATAAATGGGCATTCAATTCAATTTTATCACAACACTTCCCCTTGGATGCCCATTTAGGATTATGCCTCATTAAAACCTTACTAAAGAAAAACCCAGTGGGAAAAAACCTTAGTGAAGAAAAAAGAGTACAATATCCTTTAGTGATGGAGACTGCCTCATTAAAAACCTTGTCAAGAAAAACCCAATGGAAAAAAAATCTGACCAAGGGAAAAAGAGTACAGTCTCTCCCTCTTGCCGACATCATTTAATGTCTCGAAATTGGCGCATCCCAATCTCATGTACCAATCTTTCAAAGGAGGATTTTGGGAGGGACTTTGTGAATAAATCTTCCAGATTATCACTTGAGCGAATCTGTTGGACATCAATTGTCCCTTGATTTTGAAGATCATGGGTGAAGAAGAATTTGGGAGAAATATGCTTAGTTCTATCACCTTTGATGCACCCGCCTTTAAATTGAGCAATGCATGTTGTATTATCTTCAAACAGGACAGTTGGAGCTATCTTATGATCAATCAGTCCACATGATGACAGAATATATTGGATCAGACTTCTTAGCCAAAAACACTCGCAACTAGCTTCATGAATCGCTAGTATTTCAACATGATTAGAGGAGGTTGCTGCTATCGTCTGTTTCGTGGACCTCCATGATATAGCTGTACTACCATATGTGAACAGGTATCCTATTTGAGATCTCCCTTTATATGAATCAGACAAGTATCCAGCATCTGCATAGCCAACTAATTGTGACTTGGATCCATAGGGATAAAACAATCCCATATCAACCGTTTCATTATGATATCGAAAGATTTGCTTGATTCCGCTCCAATGTCTTCTGGTTGGAGAGGAACTATACCTTGCTAGTAAGTTCACAGCAAATGATATATCGGGTCATGTATTATTAGCAAGATACATTAGCGCTCCAATGGCACTAAGATATGGTATTTCAGGACCAAGGATATCTTTATTTTCTTCTATAGGACAGAATCGATCCTTCTCCACATCCGAAGATCTTACGATCATTGGAGTACTCAAGGGATGTGACTTATCCATATAAAATCTTTTCAAGATCTTCTCTGTGTATGTTGTTTGATGAATAAAGATCCCATTTTTTATATGCTCGATTTGCAGGCCGAGGCAAAATTTAGTCCTTCCAAGATCTTTCATCTCAAACTCTTCTTTTAGAGTTTTTATAATTGTTGGAATCTCTTCAGGAGTTCCAATGATATTTAAATCATCAACGTAAACAGCAATTATAATGAACCCAGATGCAGATTTCTTTATGAAAACACATGGCAGATATCATCATTCTTGAATCCGTTTTTGGCCAGATACTCAGTAAGACGATTATACCACATTCGTCCAGATTGCTTCAGACCATATAAAGATCTTTGCAATTTGACTGAATATAACCCTTGTGAATATTCATTGGATGGTTTAGATATCCTTAGTCCTTTAGGGACTTTCATATAGATATCTCGATCTAATGAGCCGTATAAGTAGGCTGTTACAACATCCATTAAATGTATATGCAGTTTATGATATGCAGATAAACTGACCAAATAACGCAATGTTATCGCATCCACTACAGGGGAATACGTTTCTTCATAATCTATACCGGGCCTTTGTGAAAAACCTTGTGCCACAAGTCGGGCTTTATAGCGCACAACTTCATTTTTCTCATTTCGTTTTCTCACAAATACCCACCTATATCCAACAGGTTTTACATCTTCTGGTGTACAGACTACAGGTCCAAAGACTTCACGTTTTGCAAGTGAGTCTAACTCAGCCTTCATGGCTTCTCTCCATTTTGGCCAATCATTCCTTTGTCGACATTCTTCGACTGATCTTGGATCAAGATCCTTATTTTCATGCATGATATTTAACGCCACATTATATGCAAATATTTCATTGACAATTGTCTTATTTCAGTCCTATTTCTCTCCTGTAAAGACATAATTTATCGAGATCTCGTCGTTTTTATAATTTTCAAGTACCTGAACGTCTTCTGGCGTTAAAACTATATCAGAATTTTGGATAACTGCAGGTGTCTTTACTATGTCTTTTCCAACAAGAATAATATTTACCTATTTTATCTTTCGAGGATTTTTGTCTTTGGAACTGACAGGCCTGCCACGCTTCTGGCGTGAATTTGCTTCAGTAGCTACTTATCCTACTGGGACATCAATTTGAATTGGGGCATTTTCCGCTGGTATATAAGATTTGGTTATCCTCTTTGTATCAAAAAATGTATCAGGCAATTCATTTGCTATTCTTTGCAAATGTATAATCTGTTGAACTTCTAGTTCACATTGCCCTGATCGAGGATCTAAATGCATCAACGATGATACATTCCAATTAAGTTCCTTTTCAGGAAGCTTATTCTCTCCCCCTAATGTTGAAAATTTTGATTCATCAAAATGACAATATGTAAACCTGGCTTTAAATACATCTCCAGTTTGTATCTCAAGATACCTCACTATAGAAAGAGAATCATATCCAACATATATCCCCAATTTTCTTTGGGGCCCCATTTTGATGCGATTAGGTGGTGCAATGGGAACATATATCGCACACCCAAATATTCTTAAATGGGAGACATTTGGCTGCTGGCCAAAAGCTAATTGCATAGGAGAGAACTGATGGTAACTCGTTGGCCTCAATCGAACAAGTGTTGCGGCATGTAAAATAGCCTGCCCCCAAACCGAAGTTGAGAGATTTGTTCTCATAAGTAAGGGTCTAGCAATTAATTGGAGGCGCTTAATAAGTGATTCTGCTAACCCATTTTGTGTGTGAACATAAGCTACTGGATGTTCAACACTTATTCCATTAGCCATACAATAAGCATCAAAAGCTGGGGCAGTAAATTAACCAGCATTATCAAGACCAATTTCTTTGATTGGATTTTCTGGAAATTGTGCTTTTAATCGAATAATTTGAGCCAGTAATCTCGCAAACGCCAGGTTGCGAGAAGATAATAAGCACACATGTGACCATCTCGAAGATGCGTCTATCAGGACCATAAAATATCTAAAAGATCCACATGGTAGATGAATGGATCCACATATATCACCTTGAATCCTTTCTAGGAATTCAGGGGACTCAAATCCAATCTTTACTGGTGATGGCCTTAAAATTAACTTTCCCTGAGAACATGCAGCACAACAAAATTCACTAGATTTAAGAATCTTCTGGTTCTTTAGTGAATGACCATGGGAGTTTTCAATAATTCTCTGCATCATGGTTGTTTCCGGATGACCCAATCGGTCGTGCCAAGTTATGAATTCATTTGGGTTAGTAAACTTCTGGTTTACAGTGGCATGTGATTCAATTGCACTAATCTTGGTATAATATAACCCAGATGAAAGTGAGGGTAACTTTTCTAATATAACCATTTTATTTAAATCATGAGTTGTGATACATAAATACTCATGATTTCCCTCATTCATTGTTTCAATATGATATCCATTTCGGCAAATATCTTTGAAACTCAATAAGTTCCTCAGAGACTTGGTAGATAATAGTGCATTATTTATTATAAATTTTGTTCCTCCAGGAAACAAAATTATAACTCTTCCGGAGCCTTCTATCACATTGCCTGAGCCAATAATAGTATTAACACATTCTTCTTTTAGCACCAGATGGGTAAAATATATATCACTTTTGAGAATAGTGTGCGAACTTGCACTATCTGCAAGGCATACATCTTCATTACATATCCTTGCCATTTTCTTCAAAGATAAATAATAATGAAATGAGTAGTATGCACAATTAAATTGAATACTTGATCAGAATTATTTTTCTAAGAAACACTGTACATAAAAATAATGCCATATACTAAAATTTTATTTTAAAACTTGACACATTTAATGATTTCAAAATTCATAAACATTAATATTTCATTATTTATATACATCATATTTGAAACTTAAATACATAAAAAATAAAACTTAACAATAAGTTCTTTACATTATTTATTTACATGGATACTTAACAATCCCACATATTAAACTATTCCATCATTGATCAAATGACCAATATTTCCTTCAGGGTCCTCAAAGAAATCAGATACATCATAATGAGTGGTGAAATTTTCAGCATCATTTGAAACGAAATTCGATTCTTTTTCCTTGTCATCCTTTTTCAAAGATGCCTGATAAAGGTCGACTAGATGCCTTGGGGTACGGCAGGTACGTGACCAATGGCCCTTTCCACCACAACGGAAACACTTATCCTCTGTTGATTTATTCTGCCCGATATTTCTTTCTTTATCCCACTTCTGGTGAGATCCTCTCTTTTGAACATAATTCTTTTTTCTTCCATAATTTTTCTTGTTATTAAAACATTGCCATTTACCTCTTCTGGGGTAATGATTTGCCGCATTTACTTCAGGAAATGGGGTGGCACTAGCTGGGCGCGCTTCGTGATTCTTTAAAAGCAACTCATTGTTGCGTTCAGCAACAAGAAGGAAAAAAATTAACTCAGAATATTTTTTAAATCCTTTTTCTCGATACTGCTGCTGCAAGAGCACATTCGAGGTATGGAAGGTTGAGAAAGTTTTCTCCAACATATCATGATCAGTTATCTTTTCCCCATATAATTTCATTCGTGAGGTGATTCGAAACATTGCAGAATTATATTCATTTATAGATTTAAAATCCTGCAGACGCAAGTGCGTCCATTCATATCGGGCTTGAGGAAGTATTGCCGTTTTTTTATGATTATACCTTTTTTCAAGGTCTTTCCATAGATCTGCAGGATCTTTTAATGTGAGATATTCATTTTTCAATCCTTCGTCAAGATGACGACGAAGAAAAATCATAGCTTTGGCTTTATCCTTCTGGGATGCATTATTTTCAGCCTTAATGGTATCTCCAAGATCCATTGAATCAAGATAGATTTCAGCATCTAATATCCATATAAATAATTGTTTCCAGATATATCAAGAGCATTGAATTCAAGATGAGAGAGTTTTGACATAATGAAAAATTGTTACCTGAGTCTTCCTAAAATTTGATCATAGTCTCGTACTGATAACGTGTTGTAAAATAAATATAAAATAAAAGTATAAGTAGAAGACTCTAATACCACAATTACTATTTTAATATAATAAAGATGATTAATATATTTACTAATATTAATATAAAGAGTGCGAGAGAAGAGTAAAATAAAGTAAGAGAGAGAATTGTATTATAAAAGAGAGAGAGAAGATTTTATTACTTTTGTTGTGTCTAAAAACAAGTGAGACTTCACCTATTTATACCGGTAACAAACCTTTGTTTTCAACATTCATTTACTTTCATTTTACCTTGAAAAACTATTCTTTTAGTATAGAAAAGATTAGCCGTCCAATCTCATAAATGGCATTCAATTCAATTTTATCACAACATTATTCTCCATTTTTGGGGCATGACATTCACCGAAATCATACTCAGATTTTCTCTCCCTTTTCTTTTGTCAAACGTCATAGTATCATGGGCTAACAACCAAAAACTTTGAACAAAAAAATGTATGCGAAGTATTAACCCAAACCCAGAAAAAAAAAATACATTTGAAGCCTAGTTTCAAATTCCGTACGAGAAAAGCCCAATTCTCAACGCTATGGTTTGACCTGAAGCAAATTCCTTGACCAAAGGAAAAATAAAACTGCAAATTCTATCTGATTGTCATTTTCCTTGATTTTTATTTTTATTTTTTTCCAAAAAAAGTGTGTAAGTTAATTGTTTATGTACATAGCAGTGTGCAAGTTAATTGACGCGTGCAATATAAAGCCCTAATGCCCTATACTATAATGGTGTAATATAGGAGGTCAACATGGTACTTCCATTAATTAATGTGAGGCATGTGTTGGTTTATAAAGTTTTGCAAATTAAATAGTAAAAGCACAAGAAATACAAATAGGAAATAAAATTTTATTATAAAAAAAGCCTACTAAATTTTCCATTTTAGTAATAATAATATTATTTTTTTATTACTTACAGTATTTTTTAACTCGATAAATCAAGAATTAATTTGTATAAATTTAAACTTTATTTAAAGAGTTTGTTATCAGTCAATAAATTACTATACATATAATACGAGATTCAGATTTTCGACACTTATTTAAGCGGATGAATGTCGCACACTCTACTAATTCAAGTTAGTTATAATAATATTACTTTTACTACTATTGAACTGGGCCTTTGTCTTTAGCTCTTTGCATACATTGAATTCCGAAGACAACACAAGCTTCCATTTCACTTGATAATTTATGTTGTCCACTGCTGCCACAGCACAACCACGTGCTGACGTGTGTGCTTTGTAGCACAAAATGCAAACTTATATACCAAAACAAATAAGTTATTTATTTGTATAACCAAAACTCTTAACATTATAAAATAAAAATCAGGACAAAAAACAGAAATAAGTCAAGGGAAAAAATAATTTACGTGCCACTAAAACGAAAACTGCAAATCCATCAATACATGTTTATATGTAGTTCAAATTAGTTAAATTCAAACTCTATTTCTACATAATTTAAACCAGCTGGGTTCGAATTATACACAAATACACGCACACACACTAGTTCGAACCAGTTTGGTTCAAATTATACACAAATTACGCACACACTAATTCGAACCAGCTTGGTTCGAATTACACAGAGTAATTCATGGTATAATTCGAATTATGCTGTTAAAAAATTAATAATTTAAAAATTAAAAAATATATTTTTTATTTCATACATTAAAAAAAAGCTAACAAAATATTTAATTACGAAACTTTTTTAAAATATTAATGAGCTATCAATTCGAATTCCATACACTTTTCTGTCCATTTTAAATAGCTCATGAATATTTTTTAATAAATTTTTTTAATAATTTTTTTTAAATTATACTACAAAAACATTTTTTATCCTATGCAAAACAATTTAAAAAAATGGCTTAACAAATGTTAGTACTATAAAAATTTGTAATGTTCTAATAACTTAAGTAAATACATGCATGTACTCAAATTTTAAATAAAATATTCTACATAGTCAATAATAATTTAGAAATGAAAGAAAATATTTTATTCCATATAAAATAATTAAAAATATATTTTATTCTATACAAAATAATTTTAAAAAATGGCTTAAAAGATGTTATGAGTACTATAAAAATTTGTAATATTCTAGTGATTTAGGTAAATACATGATAAAAATATTTTTTGTTTAATTTCTAAATTATTAGTGACTATGTGTAGTATTTCTTTAATGTCCTAAGTCATTAGGACATTACAAATTTTTATAGTACTTCTAACATTTTTTAAGCCATTTTTTAAATTATTTTGCATAGAATAAAATATTTTTTTGTGGTATAATTTAAATAAATTTATTAAAAAATATTCATGATAACTTTTTAATAAAATTATTTAAATTATATGGTGAGATATTACATGATTCGAATTACGCATGGGGAAGTTCGAATCACTCTGATTCAAATTATATGGTGAGCAATTCGAATTCTATACAATACTCTTCTGCCCATTCTTGATAACTCATGAATATTTTTTAATAAATTTATTTAAATTATACCACAAAAAAATATTTTATTCTATGCAAAATAATTTAAAAAATGGCTTAAAAAATGTTAGAAGTACTATAAAAATTTGTAATGTCCTAATGACTTAGGACATTAAAGAAATACTCTACATAGTAACTAATAATTTAGAAATTAAACAAAAAATATTTTTATCATGTATTTACCTAAATCACTGAAATATTACAAACTTTTATAGTACTCATAACATCTTTTAAGCCATTTTTTAAAACTATTTTGTATAGAATAAAATATATTTTTAATTATTTTGTATGGAATAAAATATTTTCTTTCATTTCTAAATTATTATTGACTATGTAGAATATTTTATTTAAAATTTGAGTACATGCATGTATTTACTTAAGTTATTAGAACATTACAAATTTTTATAGTACTCCTAACATTTTTTAAGCCATTTTTTTAAATTGTTTTGCATAGGATAAAAAATTTTTTTGTAGTATAATTTAAAAAAATTTATTAAAAAAATTTATTAAAAAATATTCATGAGCTATTTAAAATGGACAGAAAAGTGTATGAAATTCGAATTGATAGCTCATTAATATTTTAAAGAAGTCTCGTAATTAAATATTTTGTTAGCTTCTTTTTAACGTATGAAATAAAATATATATTTTTTAATTTTTAAATTATTATTTTTTTTAATAAAATTTTTTTAATAAATTATTAATTTTTTAACAGCATAATTCAAATTATACCATGAATTACTGTGTGTGTAATTCGAACCAAGCTGGTTTGAATTAGTGTTTGTGTTTGTGTATAATTCGAACCAAGCTGATTCGAATTAGTGTGTGCGTGTGTCTGTGTATAATTCAAACCCAATTGGTTCGAATTATGTAGAAATGGAGTTCGAATTTAGTTGGTTCGAACTACGTATAAACGTGCATTGGTGGATTCATGAAACAGTTTTCGTTTTGGCTGATTCGTGTAAAATTTTACTCCCCTTGACTTATTATTGTGATTTGCCCTAAAAATCACAATCTGATGAAATATATGCAATAACATTTTTAAAAAAATCGGGTGCATGTCAAATTCAAGGGAAAGTACCTTTAATGTATGCCTAAAATTAATTAGATTTAAAAGTGCTTAAATATATTTTAGAACAACAATACTAGAAAACTAAGATGATACCAGCCAAAAATTAGTCAAATATCTCTGAGTAAATCCAAAATTTCTACGTGAATGGTGTTTATACTAGGTATTAGGATGTTTCTTCTACTAAATATCAAAATGTTTCTTTTTCATACTAAATGGATGTTCTTTTATATATTTTATAAATTTTTTTATATACTAAAAATCGAGATTGTTAGAAGTTCTGTGATCTCTACCCCTATTTCTTTAACGTATTATTCAGAATTTTAATTTGGAGTGAGAAGCAATTAATATCAAATATTATAAATTAAAAACAAATAAAATTAATTAAATATAATTATAAATTAGTTAAATTATTTATTTTTTGACTGATCACTTCTTGATTTCATATACTTTTTCATTTTAGAAATGGAAGAAAAATTTGCTAATAATAATATATGAAATACCTTTATTTTTATTTCTCAGGCCACAATAGAAACTCCGATTTGTTTAAATACTTTCGAATTGGAGAATTGAAATTTGATGTACAAATAAAGTTCATGTATAATGACCTTTCCTTTTCACACCTTTAATTAGTTGCGTTGGTCAATGTAACTTTATATGGCATGCGTTTTTTTCGATCAAATTCTATATCGATTGAACATGGTGCATTATACATAGCACTCTCCAAATTTTAATATCCATTATTGATACTCACCAAACTTTAATCATAACATTAGATGGTTACATTCATGGCATTGCCCATCTTATAATAAGAAGGGAAATGCTATGAGGTCAGCGCTATTTTAAATTTCATGATTAAAAATAGAGAATTAATTATTGTTAATTTAAATGCAAAGTAAAATATAAGAAAAATATTAATAATCTAATATTTATGTAATAATAATATCATAATATATTTTTTTAAAATATTATTTATATATTAAAATCAGCTATTAAAATTAACTACTAATATATTTGTATATAAATATATTTAAAATTTAATTTATTTTCAATATGTATCAATATTTTAATATATATTTTATACTAATAACTGACTTTAATAACTTATTTTAATATATATGTAACACAATTATATATTTTTATATAATCATAAAAAAATTTTCAGGCGATTTAAAATTTTAAATTCTATTTAAGATTCTATTATTAATCAACGAATTATTAAATATATAAAATAGAATTCAAACACTCAACTTACTTAAATAAACAAATGAGATGATTAGTCAATTAAGTTAAGTTAGTTCCTAATACAATTTCACCCTAATCTTCATGACACCATGATTCCTTGGGATAATTATCAACTAACAATTGGCCCTTCTCAATTGTAAGACTATTCCAGCTAAAGTTATCATCCCCATAACAATTTTGCTATAAAAGAATGAAGATTATATATGAATTGTGAATGTGAATTGATGATGCATCCAAAGTGAAAACTATTTAGTATAGTATTTTATGGGGTTAATAGAATTATTATATAATGAAAATGGAAGTACAAGATTGATACCCTATTTGGACTTTAAAACAGTGCAGACTTTGTACTAAACAGTGTCCTTAAGCGACCGACACACGACAATCTAGTACTACTACTCTGTACCCGATAGCAACGTAGCAGCCACCCTAGCAATAAAATCGAACGGCGCATATGGCCCCATCAAGCAACCACACCTCTGACAAGCTGACACGTCACCTGGTCCCACCCTTTTGCATTATTATTATCCAATTCAATTTTTAACGAATTCCTCCCCTCAATTATTGCTTATTATAAATTGCGACCCCTCAATTTTTAACGAATTCCGACCCCTCAATTATTCCTCCACTCGCGGCTCGAAACCCAACGCGCCGTAGCCGGAGGGCGGCGGAGTCAGGACGGGTGTGACCTAAGCTTGTCGTCACGCGCGATCTCCTATCTCTCTCGACTCACGCGCTTTCTTGTCTTTTTCCCATTCCTTTCTATTTTTCAATTACATATATTTTTTCAAATAAATAAAATTGGATTTTAATGAAATTCTCATTACTTGTAATTTTGTATCTAATGCAACAAATTTTAAACCACTGTTCAAGTGGCGAAAATAAAAAATACTTACATTTCCTAGTTACTAATATTAAATTCAAAGGTAGACAAAGCAAGAAATTTAAAATCAATAACCAATAATTGTAAAATAATTTTAAATTTCTCTTGGTTAATTAATAACTAATTGACTACATTGTAGAGGTTCTATTT
This sequence comes from Arachis hypogaea, assembly GCF_003086295.3. Classification (NCBI taxonomy): domain Eukaryota; kingdom Viridiplantae; phylum Streptophyta; class Magnoliopsida; order Fabales; family Fabaceae; genus Arachis; species Arachis hypogaea. Next base: position 26,251,845 of record NC_092053.1, on the reverse strand, counting down.
TTATTGTTTTAATATGAATTTAATTTTAATATATTTTTAGTATAAAATAATTTAAAAATATTATATATATTAAAATTAATTTTTATAGATTTGTGTAAAATTATATAATATTTAATTTATTTTAATATATATTTTATATTTTAATATATATATTTATATTAATAATTAATTTTATTATATATCTAACATAGTTAAAAATAATTTTATATATAATGATATGTCAGTAAAAATAATTATTTTTTTATATTTATTTATTGTATAAATAATTATCTAAAAAATATATAATTAAAAAAATTTGTATAATTTTATACTATTTGAATATCAAAACCAAACTCTTTTACTATTATAAAGATTAAAAAAATGAAAATGTAAAAATACAAAGTATTGAATGAAAAGAAATTATTCTATAACAAAACGGAAAAAACAAAAAAGCAAAACGATACAAGAACGAACATTTGGGGGAAATTGTGGGCAACCTTTTCACCTCGCTTTTCAATTTTTACCTAAAAAAAGTCAACCGGGCTTTCGTTTGTTTCTGTCTGAAGGCGACACCCCGGTTTATGAATCGGACCGGCCGGTTCAGTCAAAATCAATCAACGAACAAGAGCGTGTGTCACCATCTGCAATGAGTTTCTGTGTTGTCTTAGCAGCTTTCAATGTCATATGTTCTCGTTATTACTATTTAAATTTCCAATTTCAATTTAATCTGCCAACTCAAAATCGAAATTAACAAAAAGATTCAAACTTTAATATGATTAGATATTAGATATTATTCTGGCACACTAATTTAATATGAATTGTCTAAGTCTAGTCCACACTTCTTTTCCATCAACACATATTAGGGCATATTTCAAGCTCGGTTCATTAATTAGTAGTTATAAAAATAGTAAGCTCAAAAGAGATGATGTGAATGTTATTACTAAAACAAAAAAGAACAGTTTTTTGGGGATTTGGGGAAGTGGGTACGGGTCAACCCGGATTGGGGGACCCGGTTCTGATTACCAAGGTGGGGGAAGGAGAGGGACTTAACATAGGAACCGTGAGTTGCAAGCGAAAAAGGTTGAAACTTGAGGGGAAGAAGCTAATATAGCTGAGAAACCTGAGAACTGAGAAGAGAGATAAAGGCTTTAGCTTTAGGCCAATGCAGGTGAGAGTGAATCGTGGGGGGAATTTTTTGCTTTTTTTGGGAACTGATATTAGAAAGTGCCTTGACGACTTCAAAGGGAAAAAGAGGTTATTTTTACAGCAATTTTGTAACCCCAATTAGTTTTTTCTTCTTGGGTTTTATGAAAAATTGAAAAAGGATTTAAAAATGTTATGTGGGTTGAGGCTTTGGGAATTTGGGGCAAAGAAGGAATGGCCCAATGGTTGAAAAATTGAGAGAGAGAGAGAGTGAGAGAGAGAAAGAGAGAGAGAGAGAGACCTCAGCATGCAGATTGAGGAGATGATTTGATTTGATGTAAAGCCTGTGAGAAGAGAGGGAGCTGTGTGGTCTCAAAATCCGAGCATGATGTGTCAAATTCCCATTTCATCAATCTCTCAACCCATCTAGCATCATCACAATTTTTGTTTATTTTTTTTTTGTTTCAATTTTTTCACCCACCCTTGTTCCTTGATAGTGATAGATTGGATTGGATTGGAGATGGGATGATGGATGGGATAGCTGAGTAGTCATGCCATGCATGTTATAATTAATTAAATCATTTCCTCAATTGAATTGAATCTCAAACGGTTTTAGTTTAGGCCACTATATATGCTATTCTTCAATTGAATTGTTTGATCCTATTAGAGTTAGAAGCACTTTGCATATTTAGTACTCAGCTACTCACTCCCACCAAAACAAATTTACTGCTTTTATGTGTCGTTGTTTGTTCCTACAAATTTTGTTTTGTTGATGGAATATAATTATGTTAAAAAGAGCAGAATATAATATAAAATAAAAAGATGATGATGAGTCTCAAAAAGTGAGACATTATATCCAATGTCTCCGGTGATTGGCCCCTTATTGTGAGAGTGTAAAGTGTAAACCTCTCAATACATGTTCTCCCTCTCATCACTCTCATGAGATATATATACTCTTGCATTCTGCCTCACTTTCTTTTCTCTGAGATGCAAAATTCCCACTTTCAGCAACATTTGTTTTGTTCTGTGAATGGTCATTAGTCACCAATGTGTTATAGTATATGGTATATATTAAAAGCTGGTGCATGCATTGGAACATCATGAATTACCCTATTGAGATTAGATTTTATATGTAACAGTAATAATTCTCTTGTTTTGGTTGTATTCACAATGGTACAAAACAAAAGAGCCTCTCTATTCCTATCATCAGAATTTATTAATATCTATACATACATACATACTTTTTCACTTTCATTTTCCTATTTTTGATATGCCATCTCAAAATGATGATAACTATTGTTGGGATATTATGTATGTACTTTGTGGAAAAAAAAAGGGTAATTATTTATTTTATTTTTGCCACCACTAGTTATAATAATTATGATACAACAGTTAAATGGATCAATCAAGCACCATTGATAGGTCATGCAAATCCTGCTAACTATCATGGTAATTCAGAGTTACTCAGCAATTTTTCAACCCACATGGTTATTTTTACTGTGAAGAAAATTATCATTTTCACTTCAAAAAGGAAAAATAAATTGACTCCAAGAGAGAGAGAGGAGGAGTGTGTGTATGGACTATGGAGAAATAATATAATGTTTCTTTTTCTTTTAACCCAAAAATGATTTTAGCAACGGATACCGATAAAGGTTTTATTAGGACATGAACATGCCTATAGTATGATGGGAAAACGAGGTGGGGAAAACCTATGAACTAAAAAGAAAATAAATTAAGCCTCAAATTTATTTACCTAGCTTTCAAGAATAGATTTATCATCTATTTCTTTTGTCTTATATATGTCACACACTGTACCACTACATCATCACCATCCCTATAAATTACCCTAAATTTACTTCAATTTTAGTAGAAGATGTTAATTAATACTATATTATACCAATAATATTATTATCTAAAACTCAAAAGTTAGTGTAGTTTTTTTTCAAATAAATAATAATATTATAAATATATAGTTAATTAAGTAATTATTGTCTAGAAGGTTAAGTGAACAACATTACTAAAATAATAAATAGAGTGGATAGTAAAAATTATTCTCTTATGAGTTGTTATAGAAAGCGAATGCACTTTCTCCTTTGAGATCACAAACAATTCAAGTAACCAAAAACTGAAATAATCATGAGAGTTTATAAGACAAAGAAAATAGAGAATAGATTTAAAAAAAGAGTGGTTGAGATGGAGAAAGGGGGAAGCAGATGAAGAGTAGTACCAAATCTTACATAAATAAAAAGTGAGGGAAGTTGGCGTGTAATAAACATGACTTGCTGTTTCTGATTATATAATTTTAGTACTGTGTACTGACAGGGAAGATATGAAACAGCTTTATCACAATATATATACATATACACATATATGTGCATGGTGAAGGAACCTCATCAATGATCAATATTTTTTTATTTTTATTTATTTTTTCTTTTTTTCTATTTTCTTTCTTTCGTATTAAATCCAAAAACACATGTCTTCCATCAGCTTTTGTTAGTTTATATTGTTATTATTTGAGTTTGAATTTCATAAATAAGAAATTACTTATACCTTTTTTATATTTCATTCAATGGATCTAACGAAATAGACAGACTTGTGACACGTGCTTCTTTTTCCTTCTTTCTTTTTTTTTTCTCTTTTGAAACTTAATTATTATAATCGACTCCTCTTTTATCATAGAATAGTGATATTGGTATAAAAATATCCGAATCTAAGTATCAATTAATACCAAGCATAAAATAGTCATAAAATTCAAAAGTCAAAACGTTAAAGTGGGAATGATACAAATGAATAAATAAATAAATATCAATATGATGGACAAAGGCTTACTATAAAAATATTATTTTTTTAATTGATGGGTCCAACATATAAATCAATTAGATTATTTTACACCTTATTAAATAATAAAAATGAATAAATGGACCTACTAAACCAAAAACATATAATATGAATATTAAAAGAAACATTTCTCAAAAAATAAGTCTATATTCATCATTCATTATAACAAACTTTAACTAATTTAGTTTAATTGACTGGTTTGCTCATCTTTTTATTAATTTAGTTTAGTTGAATGGTATACAATAATTTATTAGTCAATTGTACATCTTTAAATAATATTCAAATTTACAATAAATTAATTTTTAGTCTACTAATTAAAAAAAATATTATAAAGAAAAGAAATTATAATAAATTCTTATTAGCAAAACATTACATTCATTAAAAGTTAGTTAAGAGATGATACACATATTTAAATTTAAATTTATTCTTGTATATAGTTTAATTTATTTTATATTTTAATATATATTTTATATTAATTAATAGTTAATTTTGATGTACAACTACTCATAAGGTTGTAATTATTATTTTCCTAATTAACCTTGTTACTTAGAATGATTTACAATTTGTACAATCTTGTTATTACTAAAAGCAAGTCTAACACAAACATTTTGACATGCAACCTAATGAAAACTCATTATTGGATCAAAAGGCAAATCTAGCAAACATTTGATTCACCATGGATGATCATAAGTAAAGAGACATATAAAACCTTGGATGAAGATAGAGTATGTGGAATGAAATCCAAAATTGTTTGAGTGATGTAGGTCTCGGCTGGTTCACTCTCTCTACCATAAAGAAAAAACACTACTTTCTGTTGCCACTTTCTTCACTGACAAAGGAATACCTGCACACCTTCCTCACACACGCACGCATACTCTCTTTCTCTCTCTCTCTCTCTAGCATTGTGGATTATGATAAGGACCCTGTCAGGGAGAGGAGAGTAGAGAGAGATTTTCAGAATAGGACACTGCACACACAAGAAGAAAACACACACATTTTTCCAACCCCATATCATACAAAGACACCAATAATAATAATAATAATAATAATAATAATAATACTTATTATTATTATTATTAATCCCACCCCATGAAGCCCTTATAAACCAAGCACCCTCCTCCATACCAAAAGGCACCACATACAGCAGAACAACAGAAGAAAGAAAAAAGTGATCCAAACCCCATTATTAATCTCCTTTCACTCTTTTGCTCCTTCTGCTTTTTCTTCAAGTTCTTTCCATTCTCATACAATCCAAATGGCCCCTTAAGAAATACAAATAGATCGAAGAAGAAAGAAAACACAACCACCAAGATTCTCCTCATTCATTCATTCCAACAAAAGGATCTTTACTTAGTTCCTTTTGTTCCTCCCCAAAAAAGAACACTCTTTATTTATTTTCCTTTGAACACTCTTCACCATGGACAGCTTCTACCACCACCATAACCACCACTTTGACAACAGCGACACTCACTTGCCACCTGGATTCCGATTCCACCCCACCGATGAAGAACTCATCACCTACTACCTCGTCAAGAAGGTTCTCGACAACACCTTCACCGGAAGAGCCATAGCTGAAGTTGACCTCAACAAGTGTGAGCCATGGGAGCTCCCTGGTATGTATAACAAGAACTCAAATCAAAATCAATTTTTTATCACACCCCATGTTCTAAATCCATGAAAATCTTGAAACTTTCAGAGAAAGCGAAGATGGGTGAGAAAGAATGGTACTTCTTCAGCTTAAGGGACAGGAAGTACCCAACTGGGTTGCGCACAAATAGAGCGACGGAAGCTGGGTACTGGAAAGCCACTGGAAAAGACAGAGAGATCTACAGCTCCAAGACTTGTGCTCTTGTTGGAATGAAGAAGACACTTGTTTTCTACAGAGGAAGAGCTCCCAAGGGTGAGAAGAGCAACTGGGTGATGCATGAGTATCGCCTTGAAGGCAAATTTGCCTACCATTATCTCTCTAGAAGCTCCAAGGTTAGTCATGGAATCGCTAGCTAGATTCTTTGCTTATCATGAGCCGCATGCAATAATAATCATGCTAGAGATATGGAGGCTAGTAGGGGTGATCGGAAATCTCTGGTTTTATAATTTGGTTCCGTTTATCAATGTTGATTGCTTTTTTCTTGAGGACTCTTGGTTCTTTCATTTGTACTTAGGACTACAACCGCAGGTAGGAGGGTTTCTAAGTTGCTTGCTTTTTTGATTCATAAAACTGTTAAAAAGAAGTTTGCATGGGGAGTGTAAACAATGACGCATTAATTGCAGAAAATAAAAGAAAAAATGATAAAAATGTGGGTTGTAATTACTTGCCAAAAGGTGTGCTACTAATAAGTACTAGTAACATGTATCAAAGCAGCTACTATATTGCATCATGTTATAGGGTTTTGGTTTAGCTTCCATTAATTACACTATTTTCCATAACACTGCTATCAATCTGAAAGATCCTAATCCTATACTATTAGCTTCATGCTCATTCTTCTATTATTCCATTACTTCCCATTTTTTATACCAACAAATTAATGCTTACAATTATCATTAATTTCAAAAATGTCCTATTTTTTATTTTAGGATGAGTGGGTGATTTCTCGTGTGTTCCAGAAGACAACCACCGGGGGTGGCGGTGGAGGCGGAGGCTCAGCCGTGTCAACCACCGCCGGCGGGTCCAAGAAGGCAAAAATGAGCACTTCAACCACCACTTCTACAATGAGCTTCTGCCCTGAACCAAGTTCTCCCTCTTCGGTTTACCTTCCACCACTTCTCGACTCCTCACCTTACACTACCGCCACCACCGGCTCCGTCACCTCCGCCGCCGCAGCATACGACGGCCGCCAGAGCTCCTCCTTCGACAACAACAACAACGATAGCACAAGGGAGCACGTGTCCTGTTTCTCCACAATCTCCAACAACTTTGTCAATGGGTTCTTCGATCTTGCTCCTATGGACTCCTTCGCTCGATTCCAAAGAAACAACAATGTCGGTGTTTCTGCATTCCCAAGTCTAAGGTCTCTGCAAGATAACCTTCAAATTAACCCTTTGTTTTTCTCCGCCGCAGCGGCGCAGCCTCTCCACGGCGGCGAGCTTCACGCCGCGGGGGCCTGGCCGGTGCCGGAGGATCAGAGGGTTGCCGAGGCTGCTGCCGCCGGCATGGCTTTGGGACATTCCGAGCTTGATTGCATGTGGGGCTATTGAAGTCTTTTCCCATTGACCCTTTCAAGCGTTGACTTTCATGGTTAGGATTTGACTAAGAAGTGTCTTTCTACTTTCTAATGCTTTGTTATTATTAGGGTTTATGTTAGACTTGAATTACAAGTTAGTAGTACTTTTTATGGTAGCTTATTAATTATAAGATCATTGCTAATGCTAATTATTCTATCTCTCTCTTGCTAGGGTAGTTTGAATTCGGTTATTGTAACGTGTTTGGGTGTTGAAGTTTAAATTCGGTTACTCTAATGTGTGTAATTTCTTAGGGTACTATTATTGTTATTGGAGTACAGTGTACTGTAATATAATGTATGTGGACCACTAGAAGTGTGTTGTAATTGTCTCTAATGTGTTTGGGAAGTGTGTTTTATGTGATATGTGTATTTAGTTCATAAACCATGGTGTGTGGAGTGTGGACCAGTCATGTTTTTTCTTATCTTACTTAGAACTGATTTTGTATTCTCTCTGACCTATATGTTAGTGAAATTAAATGCAATGTGTGAAGTATTATTATCAGAAAAGTGTGCTGAATCTTGTTCCCTGGTACTATATATATTGCCGTGGATCATATGTGTTGTTGTAAATTGGGTTGGTGCTACTGAAAGGTTAGTTAATTCGTTCATATAATAATAGAGTTGAATTGCTTGAATAGGACAAATTTATTTTCCTCTATTTAATAATGCCAATGCCTTGCATATCTAAAATAAAATCTTTTCTGATTAATACATCTCTTAATTATTGTGGTATATAATCTGCATTCAATATTTGCCTCAACTTTATACTAGCATTTATAATGAAATGAAAATTAAATGATTATCAGACTTCCAGACCGTACCATATATAATGCAATCTGTATAGTATAGTATTCATTAATGGAAGTACTTGAGAAATTATTTGTTAAGCAATTATAAATTCTTTTTTTTTACCTCTCAATTGTTTACAAGAGTGAGAATTTAAAAATGTTTATACGTTTTTCTACAGAAATATCTTTATTTGAATTCTTTTCACTCTTTCATCATTTTGGCGAAAATAAATTCTAATATTAAATTTTGTTTTTTTGAGGTGAAATAATGCTATTATTATCCAAGAAACTGCAATCATTTATTTACTTGATTTTGAATTATATTTTTAAGTTATTTTATTTTACCTTTTTTAAGTAAAAAAAAAAAAACCTTTTTAAAAATAACTTTTAACGGGATCAAATTAAACATAATCCAATTATTCTTCTAAAAGTATTTTTTAAGGAGGAAAAAAGAAACTAGCAAATAGAGAAGTGAGTAGATATCGCATTAAAAGTGAAGTATTATTTATTTATTTGGGATTTAAGAGAAGTGATGAATAAGGGTGAAAATAAGTCATGATGTCTGTTAAGAGCCTATACAGGTTTAGTTGTGTTTGGTTTGATCTGGCTTAGTTTGTTATATAAAAGAGTAATGCTAGAGAAACAAAAAAATACAGCTAAAATTTGTCTTATTTAATATTCATTAATTGTCGTAACAATTAATAAATGCTAAATAAGACAAATTATGACTGTTTTTGGCTAATTTTTTTTTTGTTACCAAACATTTCCGGTTATAAAATAAGTTTAGACGCACACTATTTTAAAAGTTTAAATTTGTTAATAAATTAGGCTCGTAAATTAGTCTTACAAGACTGCTAAACATTTTTAAATTTGTTAACAAATAAATAAATATATAAATATTTTTTTATAATTAAAAAATTATTAAATATTTTAAATACTTTTACGTATTCTAAATACTTAAATATTTAGATGTTTTTATAAATATTAAATTTAATATATTACGTATAAATAATTTTTTATTAAAACATTTATCAAATCTTTTAACATATGTTAAATCTTAAATCAAACTAGACTCAATAACAAATTAAATTTAAATTTAATATTTAAAAATAAATCTATAACAAACTAGAGACCAAGTTCTGACTTTGTTGGAGGTGAAGGCTGGTTTCCATCCCTAGTGATGATATTGAAAAGTCATGACACAAATATAAATAGATCAAAAGAAAGGCTATATTAATATAAGGGTGAAGGTGAGACAATAGAAGCAGTTGGTATATACGGCTAGCTAGGTTTTCCATCATCATGTCCAATGATGAAATTACCACATTCATTATTTGTTTCTCCATCTACAATTCACATTCCGGGATAAACATAACACCTTCAAATCTTCTTCCCACGCATGCACTCTTTAACAATTATTGCCACAATTGACCTCTCATGTTTCATTTAAATTTTTTTCTAATCTATCCTAAAACACCATAATTTATGATGAAAAATTTATCCAGCAAAGTTATAAATCATAATTTATCACATTATGTCAAAAATATTATTATTAAATCATTAAAAGGTTAAATAATCACTTAAAAGTTTACATAATTTTATATCCTAATAATCTATGCTATATATATTATTGAAGTAAGATCTAACAACTACTAAATCGTACTCTTCTCTTCTGGCGCAACTATCTCATGCATCAAAACTGTTCCTTTCACTTGATGAAATTAATTGAATCTGGAAATGGATATTTTTGTAACACTAAAAGCAAAGGATAGTTGCATTGCCTTGCATAACATAACGCATAGCATTATTTGGGGAAAACAAAATAAAATTTCACCGTTCAAGGTTAGATAGTTGATATGGAAAAGGAGAAAATGGAATTGTTTGGGTAGAATGGTATCATTTATTGGGCGGTTGAAAATTGAAATAGGGGAAAGTCGTACGTATGTAAACAGAAGAGAAGGCTTTGTATGTGTTGAAAATTCACGTGGGGGTTCTGAGTCTAATAGCTAGGTTGTTTTAGACTTAGTGAGTGAGGGAGTGAGGTGAGTACCTTACTACCTTATATTTATATATATATATATATATTATAGCTTTCTGCCTATACCCCGTCCTATACTTGAGGCAGGGACAAATTTAATGCTCTTCCTGTTACCCACTTACCATTCAATCTTTCCTCTATCTCTTATTTCCCTTCCATTTTTATTCTTTTTACATCTATTCAATTATGTATATCTTTTTTTAGGATTTAGCTAACATACATATATATATATATATATATAAAGGCATATAATAAGTTTATGATTAATAGAGAATTTTAAATATTTTTATTTAATAATAATAAAATAAATATATTAAAAATTTAAATTTTTATATTTTTAATAAAAAAATTTAATTTATAAATTTAACATGTATTCTTACTATATAAAATAAATAAATCCACTTTTTTTTTATAACAAAATGTTTAAGTGGACTTGCATTCTTCAGTTAACATAAGCTTATTATTTAATATCGATCAATTTCATGGTGTCTTTTGATTTGGTATTTAAATTATCTAAAGTATTTTTTAAAAAATAAAAGATTAAATATTAAATAGTTACTTATTTTGGCAAATTAGGTACCATTTATAAAGTACTATAGCAATTACTAAATATGCTATCTAACCTTAGTCCAAGTGCTTCTTGGATGATTTTATTATGCTAGGTGAGCTAATACTAGTAGTTACAAATCTATTCTACCAAAATCGATATTTTTTTTCCAAGATTTGAAAACAAACTGATAATCGAATCATTAGAATTAAAAGTTTAATCAGAATTAAATCGAATATAAAAATAATATATATGGATAAAGTATATCTTTTGTTCTTGAAGTTTGATAAAAATTTTAAAAATACTTCTAAATTTTATTTTGTTTTAATTTTGTCCCAAAAGTTTTCGATTTGCATCAAATATACCCTGACGACTAATTTTTCAAAAAATTTAAGATCAATTCAACAACAATTTCATAAGAATAATCCTCACACAAGCAAATCAAGTATAATTTTCATGCATTATTGTTAGATTGGTCTTAAATTTTTTAAAAATTTAGCCGTCGAAGGTATATTTAATGTAAATCGAAAACTTTTGGAACAAAATTGAGACAAAATAAAATTTAAGGATATTTTTGAAATTTTTGCCAAACTTCAGGAAGAAAAAGTATACTTCACCCTATATATATGAAAAATATTAGATATATAAATTATTTTTATAAGAAATCTAATCAAGTGTTTTTTAAATATTTTTTTAACTAAAATTTTTTATTATCAATTCTTAAACTATTTGACTAATTTAGTTGAATTTAGCTATTAAAATGACTTAATAATGTAATATTACCGTATATATAATATTAAAAAAATGATTTCTTTTTTTATTTTGTTATTTTAAACTAATTTACGCATTTTTGTACTGGTTATTCTTTTAAGGAGTATTGCAATCTGTAGTTACTTTACTTGGAGCGTATTAGTATTTATATTTGTAGTGTAATATATAATTTTTATTTATTGCCTTTTTTGGAGTTGATTTATTTTTGCTTTGTATGGGGTTCAGTTTAGAGCAGGTAGTGGCGTAAGGCAAGGGGACCCATAAAAGCTCAGATGACAATATTAGCAAAGGCTTTGAAACCAGCCATCCATCACATTCAAAGAGTTTACCCCCCTGGCCCCTTCCCAATTGTCCTCTTCTCACAGAAATAGAGAGACTTTGCAACACCTACATTATTGCAAGTGTCGTGACGATTCTCATGATGCCACCCAATTGCATGCAAATGGAAACTTGCATTATATTAACCTTTCACTTTTATTTTTGTCAAATTAATTAAATAAATAAATGGGGACTTTGCATGTTTCGTATTGGTATGGCAAAATTTAACAAAACAATACTCAATGTTGGCTATAATCACAACATGCATATTGTCATTGCCAATCTCTCTAATCATATGTATATGTGATTCATGGTAATTATTAATAATCATATATAAATCATTGGCCATTGTTCAAATTAAAATAGATGAGTTAATTAAAGAAACTAGTAAAAGGCAATTAATAGCTGAAAAAGCACAAGCCGAGGTAATTAAAATTGCTTCTAATATAACATATTTGGATTGGTAAGTGTCAAGAGTTCGAATCTTATCTGTGCATGCAGTAATCTATTATGAATGACAAGACCCTAAATTTTTTCAACTACATTTTTTTTATCAAAATAAAAAACATGTGAAGGTAAAAAAGTATTTGTTTTCTTAATTTTTGCACTTTATCTTATATATAAAGAAGGAGAAGAAGATGGAAGTAATTATTAAAGCAATATAATGGTGATGATTCCGAAATCCGAAAGGGTAGAAAAGGGGAAAAGAATTAATATTGAGAGCATATGAGATACAAATTGAGAAAGAACAAAAGGGTCATTGTTTTGGAACCAAAAAGCCCCATTTGATGGGTAGGCTTTCGAATGAGACACTAAGTCCTTTACCCAACACCCAATGAAACCAACATTCTAACCATTTCGCCAGACTCTCTCTGCCACTAACAATATTATAATGATGATGATGGTGCTGCCATTGAAGCCAAGGCTTCTGATTGGATGCTAAACAATGATGCATGCATGGTGATGATGATGAAATTGGGGACAGTTGTTGTGGCCTGTGCCTTATATATATATATATAATAATAATAATGATAATAAGGTGGTTGTACATTAAGGTATTCGAAATTGGGGTGTGTGATCTTTGCATCATTCATCCATTGCAATGAGTATGCCAACATTTTTGGCTCCATTAATTAATTTATTTTTTGTGAGTTTGTGTGCATGGAAATGGCATGGCACGCGCTGTACTCTATACTGAGTGCTGAACCCTCCCCTTTGGACTTTACTCAAAACAAATATATATATTTTTTTATTGCAATATATGGTGAATAATTTAGGGTTTAAACTTTACAATTTGAATATTGAATGAGATGCTAATCTTCGTTACTTCTTGCTAAAAGATTTGACTTTGAGAGAGTGTAACTTTGCATTGAAAAATAAGGGGAAAAAACATGTTACTATATTTTTATCTAAAGTGTAGGAAGCAATGAAGATAATATTTTGTGTATATTGACATATTGTGTTAAGAGAGAATTATGAAAGAGGTTATATTGAGAGTAGTTTCCAGCGATTTGGTGTGTAATGTGGCTCTGAAAGAAAGAAATATAAGTGGAAAGAATAATAAGCAAGTGCTAAATTCCAAACGCCAAAAGCTTGCCTTTGGAACTTATCCAAACACAATGGAATCATTGCCCTTTAAAACTCACCTGCTATTGTACTTCATCTCTCTTCCAATTTTATTTGTTTATCAAATAAAAATACTATATGTATACACTAAAAATTAATCTTTAAATTATTTATTGTATATTTTGTATAAATATATATATATTTAATTTATTTTTAATATATATATTTTATATTGATAATTGATTCAGGGACTAATTTTTATTTTTTTACCACTTACTTAATTCCTTTGAGCTTTTTTTTTAAATTTATTTTTCCTTTATTGATGCAGTAGTAGTAATAGTACTATTTCAATCTCCTTTTTGGTTCCTCCATACACTCTACCCTTTATTTTCCCCTTGTGGTGAACTATGGAAGAATTTGAATAGTTATATATAATTCATAGTACCGAGCTCCATGGCCCCCCATGGTGTTTTTTGTCATCCTATTCCAAAAGCAAGTAAGTTTCATTAAAGAGCTACAACCCTTTTTTCCTCTCTCTTTATAGGGATGGTGGGGAGGAGGGGCTGGGGGGTAAAAATTATATATGCCAGAAGTTTTTTTATAATTAGTGTATCTCAAAATCAATTACAAGTATAAAATATATATTGAAATATAAAATATATATTAAAGATAAATTAAATTATATATAATTAGTTTTTTATGTTTATGCGTAATTTTATTTTGGTCCTTAAGGTTTAAAGTGTCTTATTTGAATCCAAAAAAATTTCATTTAGTTTTAATATAGTCCACTATGAGGTCAAAGTTAAATAATTATTAACAGAATGTCCTACATGATAGCAGTACAAGAATAACGTTGATAATATGGAGAACAAGTACAAGCTCCAAAGACACAAAATCAACCGTAAATGTATCAATACGTTTATTTATCATTATCTATAGTTCTATAGAAAATATTTCATTTAAATTGTAAGAAAAATATTTTATGCCTCTAAATAAAGCTTGTACTTGTTTTTTTCAGATTATCGACCTTATTCTTGTATTGCTGTCATGTAGGACATTTCGTTAATTATTTAACTTTGATCTCACTGTGGGACTATATTGAAGTTAAATAAAATTTTTTTGGATTCAAATAGGACACTTTAAACCTTAAAGACTAAAACAGGACGTCTAAACGTAGAGAATCAATTTAGTATTTTACCTTAGCTAATTTTAATAGTTTATTTTAATGTATATATAAATAATTTTTTTTTGTTGCTAACTTTTTATATTATATGATTGGTTGCTTTTCTTGTTTCAATGTTTTCAATTACTCTTGCAATAATAATGTGACATTCAAATATGTTATTCTTATATGGTTCCGTTTTCTAAAATAATTTGGTACAGCTTGAAATTAAATAGATTGCATTAAATAATAATAATAATAATAATAATAATAATAATAATAATAATAATAATAATAATAATAATAATAATAATAATAATAATAATATCATTTATCAAAAGCAACGAGTTATTATCAACGGGTCTATATTTAATTAGGACAATAAAGGAGCAATCTGCTCAGACATAATAAAAAAAATCACAAAAAATTTACATATTCAAAAATTTAAAAATTATAGTATATACCCAAAAAATCTGCGTTGGGTGGTTATTAGCCGCTTTTTTAATTATACATCTTTATTTATCTAAAGAGGAAAACCAAAAACCTTTGCCGTAGTAAATGCGACGGTTTTTTTAAGTTGAGTGAAGTCTTGGGCTGGGCCAAAACAAGTTACTGTGAATTTGAGGCCTCCTTAATTTGTTATTGTAGGAATAGTAATGGGCTTTGTGAACTTGAACTTGGGCTTAATGAAGTCATAGTTGCATTTGTAACGTCACTGTCTGTAAGCGTCGGGAATTTGAATTCTGTCTTGTGTATACAGCAATTTATTGATCAGTGACAGATTCTTAAATTGAGCTCAAATTCATGATGATTATTCCTTAATCTGTCGGACTAGAAAATTAGGGGTACACATAGGGTCGGGTGAAGTTGGGTTCGCCTTGATCCAGATCCGATCCTAGACCCAGAAAAATCACACTATTTTTTGGGCCACACTAAAACTGAATCTAAACCAGATGAAATTTGGGTCTTAATAAATTTTATGCCAAAAACTTATGACGACATTTATTTATAAAGTAAAAAAAAAACTTACTTGTTATTGAGAAGTTAATATTCATATTTGAACTTGAATTTGTTCATAAATTCTAATTTTATAGTTTTTTTTTATCTATTTTTAATTCAACAAATTTGACTAAAAATAAAACAATAAGATTGGAATTAATTTAAAAGGCATTATAGTTGTATCACGACATCACCAAAGTTTAGATCCTACATCTTTTGATCCTCTAAATTTTTGCAAATAATTATTCTATAAAATTGCAACATTCACATAATAATTAGAGTATAATAATAATAATAATAATAATAATAATAATTAAAGTTTCATAATAATAAGTAAATTAATTATACATCAAAATGTATATTTAAAGTCTCATGAGAACAAAATTCATATTTTTTTTTTCTATACAGGTACAATGGGCTGGGTCCACGTGACCTGAGTCTTGATCCAAATCCGATTTAATAAATTAGCCGGGTCATTTATTAAAATTTTGAATCTAACCGGATCACAATAAAAACAGGCCAAATTAGCCTCAAAGTGGTTGAACTCGGGTCAGGTCATTCGACTGGATTGGATCATGAGCACCTTATAGAAGATACTGTGAGCAACTAAAAAAACGAAACCATGCCAGATTCAAATCTAGATGAGGCTAGGAAGTGGTTACAAAACCCACGGGAGGGAAAAGAATGTGTGTTAGGACGTTACTTGTTCAAAAAAAAAATTTATTACATTTCGTAATCAATTTGGATTGATCTAGTAGTTAATTCGTTAGTTTGCTTAAGAAAGTGTTGAGATTTGAATCCCTCGTTATGCATGTAATATTTATTGTCCAGCGACAAACTCTTAAATGAAGCTCCAATCTGCGATGGATTAATTCTTGACTTATCGAATTGGGAGATACCGTAGAAAACAAAAAAACGTTACATTTCATGATCTTCACCCAAAAAATTAGTCCAAGCGTTATGTTTTAAATTATGGATAAAGTCTATTTTAATCCCTAACGTTTCAAACGTTTTATTTTTGTCCTAAAAAGTTTTAAACATGTTTAATATTATCCTACCTTTAAATTTAACACTAATAGTTAATGAAATGAGTGATGGGGACGTAAATAACATTACTAGTTAGATTATATATTCTTGCATGTGTTAGAAAAACATAACAAAATCCTTTTTGTCACGCTTCTACTCAATTTTCTTTTGATATAAACTATAAAACTTCGTTCAAATCCTAACAATGAATCATCAACGCTTTAAAATAAAAAAAAATTATATTAATGATCGTTGGTGAGTCGATTTTACTTATATGTTGAGATCGAATGCTACTGGCTCTTCAATATGCAAATTATTTGTGTCAAATTTAATAGTAAAAAAATATTGAACTTGCTTAAAACTTTTTTGAGATTAAAATATGACGTTTAAAAATTTTTGAAACTAAAATAAGACGTTTGAGATTAAAATAATACTTTACCCTTAAATTATTTATTAATTAACAAAACAAAAAGAATATGTTCCATTTGTTAAAAAAATATTAGTATTAAAATAGTATCTACATGAAAAGTGTACCGATAAATAGAATTGAAAAATAAATAATTTTATATATTATATATTAGTTGTCTTTTTGTAAAGTGTTAGAAGTGATATTCCAAACAAATGATGGAACAAAAAGATTCTCTCTTTTGTTGAATTTAGTAAATAAAAACGAAGATGAGGAAGAAAAGTTCAACTTCAATAAAATGAGAGAGGAGTTGTTCACCTAACGAAATCAATATTATTTCTTATATAATGAGTTCTTGTAGTTATACATATGTATCAGAAGTAAAGACAAACGAGGCCTGCAATGGTAGAAAGAATAATATTTATTTGACATTCACATCTTAATCCTGAAATTCAGTGTGGATTATATACTAAAGTAGTATAGCTTGTATAATAGTAATATTATTGCTGCCAAGGAAGAAGTATCAAATTATGTAACTTACACACATAAATTAATACAATTTATTCTCATAATTTTTAAAATTTTATATACATAAATTAATAAAATATATTTATTAAAAATAATTTAATATTTATATTAGTCAAGTAATAATAAAAAATGCTAAATATTACTTGTCCAAGAGTTTCTCTTTAGAAAATGACTTTTCAACACTTCTATTATTCTTCTATAAAGACAAAAAGACATACATTATTATTATTACACAGACATTTCGGATATCGGCTGGATTTGGTAAAAGCTCGTGTGTTTTTTTAAGTTGTTTATTTATTGATATTTTAAATATAATTTGTTAAAATTATAACCGTTATATTCAGTAAAATAAAATAAATTAATTTTCAATAAATATAAGTTCTAATAATAGTATTCAGTGCAATTACTTTTAAAATTTAAAATATCTTTAATAAACCTAAATATAATAAAGTATAAAAATAAATTTAAATAGTTATTAAAATATAAGTTATATTAAATTTTTAAATTTTGAAAGAAAACAATTAACTTTAAAAATATCTTCATAAATCTTTTTAAAAACACTTATAATTTTTAAATGCTAAAAACACAAACACCTCTTTAATTTTTTTCAAACTAACAACTTTTTCATTTCTTACAAATAACGTTGTAAAATAAATAAATAAATAAATAAATAATAAGCTATACAGAATTTTGTATTAAATAGTATAGAAACTAATTTGTAATTAAGTCAATATTAGTTTATTTTTTATTATAAAATTATTTTTTAACTATTTTTTAGAAAATTTAATATTTAAAGTAAGGATTTAAGATTTAAAATTAAAAATTAAAAAAAATTAATTTAAAAAGGTTAAGTGATATTGACATGAAAAATTTCTCCCTATAACTCTCTACAAATAACAAAGCTAGTAGTTATATATCTCCATAGTGTTTTCCTAATTTGGTTCTCTTCTTTCAGCTGCATAAGTTGTGATAATAGGCTCTTTACTTTGTCCATGGAGAATCACACTGAGTCCACTACCGTCTCTCACAGCTCCTCAGGTGAATTTCAAATTCTTTCACTTTACTATCTTATCAATCATATTCAGATATATTTTAAGACTTGGTTGCATGAACATGTTAACTGTTAAAATTTTAATTTGCATATTTCTTTTTTGTTTCTTTGGGGTACACCAGAGCTTGGAAATCACAGTGATCTTACAGTTCATGTGTTCAATTCATCATCTGAGGTGAGAATTTTGAACCTCAACTCATCCTTATCATCTTGGTTTATCTAACCAACTTCAGTCTACAAAATCATTGCATTGTTCACACCATGTGTATGTGTATATGTCTGAATGAAATGTTAACTTATTATGTTGCTGAGAATTGAGACCAGGGACTGAATTTGCACTACTGGAATGCAATTCATCATATTGATTGAATTAAGTTTTGCTATGTACACTAAACTCTTGCAATTTTCATCTTATGTTGCAATATCAGTTGCTTGAAAAGCTTCATCAAAGATGGAGCACAGTGGAGAAAAAACCATACCCGGCTATGTATTCTAGCATATATGGAGGGATCATACTTGATCCAGCTATGATGGTAATCCCGATCGATGATCACATGGTACATAGAGGCCATGGCGTGTTTGATACAGCCATTATTTTAGATGGGTAATGCTAATTTCTTGTTTTTACTGCAAATTCAACTCAGTATCAAGATATGTAACATATTTGATACCAAACACTTGTTTTTTTCTTTGATCTTGGTGTTCACATTGCTTGTCCTTCCCAGATACCTCTATGAGTTGGATGTACACCTCGATCGCATCCTCAGATCGGCCGCCAAAGCAAAGATATCCTTGCCTTTTCCTCAGTCAACGCTTCGCAGCATTCTTATACAACTAACTGCAGTCTCAAAATGCAAGAAGGGGACTCTAAGATACTGGCTAAGTGCAGGCCCTGGTAATTTCTTGCTTTCATCATCAGGGTGTCCAACACCTGCATTCTATGCAGTTGTCATTGACGACGATTTTTCCCAGTGCAAAGAAGGAGTTAAAGTGATCACTTCCACAGTGGCAATGAAGCCACCTCTGTTTGCCACAATGAAGAATGTGAACTATCTCCCCAATGTCCTTTCAGTAATGGAAGCTGAAGAGAAAGGAGCATTTGCTTCCATTTGGGTTGATGAGGCAGGTTATATAGCCGAAGGTCCAAATGTGAATGTTGCTTTTATAACTAAAGAAAAGGAACTACTCATGCCATTGTTTGATAGTATTTTACATGGTTGCACCGCTAAGAGGCTTCTAGAACTCGCTCCGCGGTTGGTGGAGCAAGGGATTCTGAAAGGGGTAACAATCAAGAATGTGACTGTGGAGGAAGCTAAAGGTGCTGCTGAAATGATGTATGTGGGAAGCACACTTCCTCTGTTGCCCATCATCATGTGGGATGATCAACCCATTGGCAAAGGTAAGTTAGTAATAGTAAGGGTGAAGTACTATTTTGATTTTTATGATTTTGGCTGAAATGTCCCAAACATTTTTTAAAGACAAAATTACCCCTTCGTTTCTTTTTCTTTTTCTCGTTCCCGCAAAATCCTTTATCCATCCATCCTTCATCACTCACAATGTAACAAAAGAAAACACCCAACAATATGGTTACTTGAAGCCCTAACACAGATTCTCTGCTATTGAACTTGCACTGATGTTAGGCCTTCAAGCAACCATACTGTTGAGTGTTTCCTTTTGTTACGTTATCAGTGATAAAGGATGAATGGAGGGCTTTGCAGGAATGAGAAAAAGGAAACGAAAATAGTACTTAACTTTAGTCTATTTATGTTGCATCAATATGTTCTTGTATCAATATGATATGAAGCCTTTAAATTTGGATACTATCTTTGTCATAACATCAATAAATTCAGGAATTAAATTGTATGTGTTTTCTAATTCAGGGATGAATTGCAACACCCCAAATGTTTTAGGCAATGAAGTTGTAGGTTTTCTTCTCATTATGTGTGACAAGTAGCAACCAATGGAGTGTTCAGTGTTAGAACAATCCACTTTTTCCTTTTTCACTTATTCAAGTTTTTATCTTTATCAGGACAAGTTGGAGAATTAACAATGGCACTCTCTGATTTGCTATGGAATGATATGGTAGCAGGCCCAGACACAAAGAGAATACCGGTTCCATACATTGAGTGAAGCTTCAAACTTGTGTGAAATTAAAGGCTTGGTGAAACTGCTTTCTCCTTATTTATCTGTCATGTTCCTCAGAAGTGCTTCTTGTTGCATAGAATTTGCCAAGAGGTGGTTTGTTGTATTTGTATTTGGTGTTGGTGTTCTAAGTATCTGTGAACAAGTTTGGAAGTGAAGCTGCACAAGTTTCCTCTCTGAACAAAATTTATATGCTGCAAATAAATGCATTCAACTGTTTCATGTTTCATCTTGTTGAAGAAAAGATTCTGAGTGCAGTGTTACCACAAACACTTGACTTCGAGTTTTAAGCATGCTTCTATGGCAATCGGTTATGTGCATAACATTTTCCTAAAAAGCTCCAACAAACAGAGTTGTCTAAAATATTTATGAATTTGTCTCATCTCACTTTTCTATATTCACAAATTGGGAACAAAACTCTTACAAATATATTAACCACCTTTGCACTAAAGAACAACCTTCTCTTGTAGCAATCTTTGTGGATTTTCTTTTTTAGTTACACTGACCAGAATCATCCTTAGTTGCTGCAAAAATATGATTCATTCAATAATCTTAACAGCCTAATCACGCAAACCTCTTATGGAAACTACAGAAAAATAATGAAAAAGAATAAAAGGTATTGGATTATTATCCCAAAATGCAATAGACATATTAGTCAGTTACAATTTGGATGTACCTAAGAAAACCCTCCAATTATACAGCTTTGAAGTAATTTTGACTAGAAGACAAAACTTTTTCTATAACAATAATAATAATAAATAGAAAAGGGGGAAAAAGCAATTTGTTACAATGATATATGTACATTTTAATTAGAATAAATGCATAAACAGCGAGTTGAAACGCAATATAATTTGTAATAACTCTCCTCAAGATTGGTTTAGATCACGTGAGCTTTGACCCTGCCATCTGAGACACAAAAATACCAAATATTTCATGTCATATAGAGTGAATATAGTTGTGCTCTTTGTTTCATTAGCAAGTCACCAGTTCCAACCAACAAATTCAGTTCTATCTTTTCAAGAATGAAGTTTATTCACCTTGAGAGAAGAAATCTGGCTAGTGGGCTCAAATTGCTATTTTGATGGATGTCCTTGTTCTGTTGTTTCCTCCGGCTATCGGCTTCGGTGTTTCGCGTGTCTCCGGTTCCCTTGGTCTTGCTGAATAGTTGGCCTGCTAGTTCCTGCAGGTCCTTCAATGAATCTTCCTTTGAACTGCATGTATATGATAAGACAATGAGATTCCTTTACTTCGCTTTATCGGTTTGCATGATGAATGTTGATAAAGGACAAAAGAAGGCGAACCTTGCCAACCGCTGAAGCAACTTTCTGACAAGAACATCGCAGGATCGTGGCCTTGTGCCCTCCATGTTTATGAGAGAACTGATAACCGCTCGCACGATTGCCCCTTCTGGATCATTAGCAATGGTCTGCATAAAACAAACATTAGTGGCCTCCACAGTGAACATAAACGTGCTATAATAAAAAGTTACCACAAATTTGAAAAATCTATCCTAGCTTTGAGTTTGTCAAAGTATACCAAAATGAAGCAAAAGAAAAAGCCAACACTGAAGAAGTTTCTTTAAAATCAATCATATTTTATTTATTCTTGCTTTTTTTTTTTTCAATTTTTCTTTTTAAAAAACAAAAAACAACAATAAAGCCTTATCCCACTGGAGTTAGCTACACGGATCAGGCGACGTCATTTATTATATATCATGTCTACAGTGAGATTGTTTACACGTAGATCTCTTTTAACTACCTCTTATATGGTCTACCTTCTGAAAATCAATACTACTATAATTGAAAGAAAAAAAATAAATCTAATTGACCAAGCAGTGTAAGATGTTCTATTTGACATCGCAAATTTAGCTATCAACAATATCGTAACAATAGTAACAATAAGATCTATGCATCGATTCACCTCTTTTAGTGAAGGAGCGAGCAAAACTGATAATGGCACAGAGGACGACATAACTTTAGCACTCTCTTCATCATCACTGGCATATTGTGATCTTGACATGCCCTTTTGAGGATCATGGTATTCATGATGTGATCTGAACAAAGAAAGAAGTTCCTTGAGAATTTACAACCACACCCTTATTCAGCAACAGAAAATTACCTGCATTATTGCTATGCATGTACCTTGAAGAATCAGAACTGCCTGCCATTTGGTCTCTCTTGCTTTCTTGTATATTGTTGAATTTTCTCTCTTTAGCATTTGCTTTCCTTAGGATAGCAGCCTTTGCCTATAACAAAAACGGTCAAGAAAATGCTGTTTATACATCAACACTAGAATAAAAATGTATTATTAACAAAAAATGTTCATCTTTCCCTGAATTAATTAATTAGCACAGGAGATTCCTTTATTTCTCCCCAGAAGAAGTTTCTGATTAAATAGAAATGCAAAGGCAAATTATGATTGAAATTCACAACCGGCATCACAAACAAATTCACACCTCAGCAAGATTTGCAGCACTATCTTCCAGTGAAGTAATAGAATTTCTGTCGTTAAGTCCCTTGCGGGACCTAGGTGTTTGTGAAGAATCAGAATCATCATTCTGGTTACGCAAGACAACAGTTCCACTGGTAGAAGCATCTTCAAGAGAAGCATAGCTGCTGCTAGACTATATAACAATAAAATTAAGCGACTGAACGGAACAGCAATAGGAACTAATATTTCTCATCAAAATAACTGAGCTTGAACCATACCTGGGAGCTTTGGCCACGAACTACTGATGGCCTTGATGCTTTTGGAGATCGAATAACGACAGTTCCTGATCCATTCCCTTCATCCTGCACATTAAAGACTGCAAAAGATCAAAACATGTTCAAGTTTGAAATGAAGTTCCACTAAGTTCTCCAGAAATATCATCTTCACAAGTTGAATTACCAACACAGACAGGTTAGTTGTTTTTGCCAGCAACATGTGTAATGTGACATAGCATTGATAGAGACGATTAACATTAATATATATCCAACAAACAACCAAAATCACCTAAAGATTCCCCTTAAGAACATATAACTACTCTCTGTTATTTGATTTATTAACTTCTTTGTTAGAAACAGAGTCACATAGTACGAATCATTTACATCTTCATCATGATCATCCGGATCCTCATCATGATATGTAATTCTAAGATCCTTTCCGAGTGAACTTTCAACCGACTCGTTTAGTGCACTTCTACTGACAGTTCCCCCTTGATAGCCACTCTCCGGAGCTTTTCTTTGGGTAACCTGATTTTGTGAAACAGGTGGTCGTGCTACACTACGAACAGTA
This sequence comes from Arachis hypogaea, assembly GCF_003086295.3. Lineage (NCBI taxonomy): Eukaryota > Viridiplantae > Streptophyta > Magnoliopsida > Fabales > Fabaceae > Arachis > Arachis hypogaea. Next base: position 26,228,046 of record NC_092053.1, on the reverse strand, counting down.
CCGCTACGAACAGTGCCTTGTGATCCACCAATGTTGAAGTCCCATCCAGCACTTTTTACAGTTTGACCCTGACCACTGCAACATTGGAACCATCAATTAAAAGTTCAGAATGTAAGAGAAGAGACAATACAATCGATCATAACCTACCTGGTTCTACTAGTTTCTTCAGCTCTAACATCTCTAGACACCTTCATAGTATCAGAAGCCTCACCCATCCCTCTTGGGACTTTTTTAACAGTCCCTGGATCATCCGCCCCCGGATCATCCTTTATGTGGTACTTTGGACGCTCCCTATCATAATAACACAAGGCATGGTAGTGTCAACCACAAGCTGGGAACGATATCTGTAATTTTCGATTTTCTGGAAACAGAAAACATGCTATCTTGCACAAATGCACAGCAAAAGGACCTCTAAATTTCAGCCATTCTTTTACTTATGATATATTAACTTAAGAAGGAATAATTCAAAGGACAATCAGGTAAACAATATTAATAGCCATAAACAAGAAAAACAAATAAAAATATATAAATTCAATATAGCAAGATTTTCCATCATGAACATCCAAAAGTAGGATGATTTTTTGCACCTTATTCTTTCTGCAAGCTTTGGACTCTTCCTAGCATTCCGAATAAGACGGTGTTTGAGAAGTTCCTTAGCACTTGGCCTCTGGAATTGGAGCCATTAATAGGGGTAAATAATGAAAGAGACTGACAGAAAACAAATTTTGTGAAAACAAAGCAAGGCACCGAGTTGAAGAAAAAATAGAAGTATTTCTGGGTGTTTCATGTAAGATGCATAATGAGCATTCCACTTTAATCAAAGCATAGAATAGGATCAGAACAAAGATCATAAAAGAAATTGAAACTGAAAAAATGGTAAGTGCATGGAAGATTCTACTTACCTCAGCAGGAACCTTCTTCAAACACAATGAAACGAACTCTTTCAGGGGACGAGAAAAATGCTCATCTAACTGCACAAAAGGACCATTACATTTCAACTATTTTTGTACCGGGAAAAATATTCAAAATTTATTGATTCAACGTATTAAAAAAATTGAAAATATTGATATTAACTAAAGACAACCTGCGGAGGATTCTCTCGAGGTATGATAAAAAGCACTCTCATGGGATGAAGATCGGCAAGTGGAGGCTCCCCTTTTGCCATCTCAATTGCAGTGATCCCCATAGACCAGATATCTGCCTGCATAAACAGAATACCACACTGATGATTCTAAATGTCCACAAAAGAAAAAAAAGGGAATACACATTGAAAATAAAGCCAGAAGGACGGAACCAAAGAAAACTTAACAAAAGACATTCAGAATAACTATTAAATGACCTTCTCATTATATCCTTCGGAATTCTGAATAACCTCTGGTGCCATCCAGAAAGGTGTTCCTACAAATGTCTGTTGTTATAAAGCAAATTAGCACATCGATTCCAACAAAAAAAGTACTAATTTAGAACTCAAAAGTGATATTTTAAAAAAAAAAAATCAAAATTCAGTGCAACATTATACACGAGTGTACTACTTTCAGTTTGCCAAATTAATATTACATCAAGAAAAAATATGTTGCACTATTTTTAATAAAAAGAAGAAATATTGTTAACAAGAGGATATTACGAAGAGCACGGAGGACCGGAGATCCTCAATAGAAAAAGCAGATAGCAAAAATATGTTGCGAGTCTAGTTCTTCCACTTTGGGAATCTACAAATGGATTTGCACGATTAAAAGAACCGAATGATTCAAGGAACAAAATGAAACAATATACATCAGTTTCATTAAAGTGTAATGAGAAAACAGATTATGTCAATAACCCATACAAAAGAAAATGATAAAGGATTACACCCTAATGAAATATGTTTACCTTTCTCCTTGATATGGTCCTCGTGAGCTGTGCAGAAACACCAAAATCTGCAACCTAGAGACATAAAAAAGAAAATTCAAATGCAAGTAAGTCCACATCTCAAATTATTATTTATAACATTTTCAAGTGATTAATACTCTATTTCAATAAATTATAACTGCTTTCAGAGTAACACATACCTTTACATCACCATTCTCGGTCAATAAAATGTTTGCAGCTGCAAAATTAATATGGAAATGCTATCAAATATGAAGTTAATGCAAATTGTAAAACTAACCGAAAAAAAAGAGTAAAGTATATTTTTTGTCCTTGAAGTTTGTCAAAAATTTCAAAAATACCTCTAAGTTTTATTTTGTTTCAATTTTATCCCTGAAGTTTTTTATTTGCATCAAATATACCATTGACAACTAAATTTTCAAAAAGTTTAGGACCAATCTAGCAATAATGTATGAAAATTATGTCTGATTTGCTTGTGTTAAAGGTTTATTCTTGTAAAATTGTTGTTGAATTGGTCCTAAATTTAAAAAAAAGGAGTATATTTGATGTAAATTGAAAACTTTTGAGACAAAATTGAAACAATAAAAATTAGAGGTATTTTTGAAATTTTTAACAAACTTTAAGGACAAAAAATATACTTTACCCAAAAAACAAAAAACATGACAACAAGATTTTGTATGGAAGTGTGAAATCAAAGTAAAAAAGAATTAAAATGCAGAAGTTGCAAATACCTTTAATGTCTCTATGAATTTTTCCTTCAGTGTGTAGGTAATCAATTGCATGTAGCAAGTCACGTAGAATGCAAGCAATGGATGTTTCATCCAGTGGAGGACCGGATTGAAGCTACATAAGCAAAACCAGCATAACTCATGTTGCTTGACAAAAAACAGGCATCATATATTGGGAAGTATTGTTACAGATAAGAAGTGATAAATTGTGGCACACAAAAATTGACCATTCAAATTAAAAAATATCGAAGTCCTAGTAACCATGTTATTAATGAGATATGGTTGTATAAAAAATATAGTAACCTTAACAGAAATTTGCAACAAACCCAGTTATATGTTATATTATTTCATTGGTGTTTGATGATCGGGAAGTTCTGAATGTTTGTATGTAAATTTATAACCATTTCTTTTTTGTCTCAAGAGATTATTATTCAAGATATCTAGTGACCATTTCATTATCCTGTTCCCCTTGGTGTGAAGGTGTTTCGTTTTCTTTTCTTCTCTGTAATTTTCTTCTCATTTCTATAAAATGGATCAGAGATGTGATAATGTTATCCTTGTCTTGCAAAATTTCTTAAGAATACATGGCACAGCTAAACTATTAAAGTATGAACACACGATGCAGTTGAAGCATAAACAGTGAAAATTTCTCTAATAGAGGCCAATTCCTGAGGAACACAAACTTCTTACTGAAAATATAGAAACATGTGAAGAGGAGTAACCTACTAGATCAGCAACAGAGCCGCCAGCCATGTATTCCATTATTATCCAGAGTTTAGTTTGATTGAGATAGGAACCATAGTACTCAGTGATGTATGGAGATCGGCATTGTGACAGAACAGAAATTTCCTGCAGAATTAAATTGATGGAGAAAGAAATTAATCATTGGGTACAACAAATGTGGAGGAAAGTTTAGTAATATATAAAATTATACCTTCTGAATATCATCAATTTCATCCTCCCTGCAAAAAAAGTAGAAAGAAACAAAAGACGAGTCAGGAAGTACTAAATCTAAATGAGAACAGCTCAATAGCATAAGAATTGAGAGTAACACAGCACAGAAAAAATGATGTCAACATTAAATATTAAATACCAATGAGACCCACTCGATTTGCTATGTAACTTCACAAGAATGTAACAGAAGAGTGAAATGCATATCATACAGAGTCAAAAGGCTTCCAAGCTCCATTCAATTCATAATGATCACCTTCAAAGTAAGCAAGAATAATTTAAAAGAATAGAAGGGGGACACCACTTACGATTCTTCCAAATCAATTACTTTGATAGCAACTTCTTTGTTAAGCTCTCTGTCAAACCTGGGAACAAGTAGTAAAAACCAAGTGAAAACAACTCATTGTCCATGACATTGGTCTTGTTAACGAAACATGCAAGGATAACAAAAGACTAGTTCTTTAGACCAAGTCTTACATAATTTTTTATTGTATGTTAATTATCCCATTGGCAAAAGACAACAAACACAAGTAATCTTTTGAAAGTTCAACTGGAGTATTAAACTTTTTCCCCCTCTTGTAAGAATTCTATAAACAATATCCACAAACTAGTTATCTGAGATATTGTGATCCATCTTTGCCGGTAAATTATCACCTCAAAAATGATAATTGAACAGCAGTTCAACCATGCAGAACACACTCATTTAATTTGCAGTGAATAAAGGGTTGCAATGAACATGACTCAGGAATATTGGTCCCACTGGTCTCACTAGTTATGTGCAGATTAAATTAGTTAAGTAAACAGAACTATAAACTACTCTCAATAAACAAGAGCAGCAGCACCAAGCACAAGCATGCCTGGCAACCAATATCTGCCGGCTAAGGTAGCTCTCTAAGAACTAATGACATGATTTGTTAGAAAACTAGAAATAAATTTACTAATAGTATAATTTTATGCACAGGCTGCCATACCAGTATGATATAAGCATAAAAAAATGACACCTAACTTCTGATGAAACAAAAGAAAACAGAAATAAATTTACCAATTAATAATGCACAGATTGACATATCAATATGATCTATGCATCAATCAATGGCACCTAGCTTTTGACAATACACAATGTAAACAAGTTCAATCGTTATGCTTTACTTTGTCTTTGGGGCTTCACTTTCCAAAATCCGGAGAAAGATTACAAACTAACACTTGGTAGGAATAAGAAATCATCATTTACATTTGCTCTCTTTTCTGTTACATTTTATGTTTATAAAAAAGAAACAGTCACCAAGTCCTTTTTATCTTGATGGCATGTATCTTAAGCTCGCATCCAATTCTTTAGTCAACAGTCACACTAGATCAAATTGCAGATTCATTTCATTGGCGAACCATTTACTATCAAATGAGTATTCAGATTAAAAAATCTTATTTAACAAAATAATTCTCAACATTAAACATGCAGAAGTAAGGAGGATTTGAACACAATGAGCACATACCCTTTATAGACATCACCAAATGATCCCTGCCCAATAAGCTCCAATGCACTGAACCTTGATCCTGCTGCCTCAAGTAAACCTGCTATATCAGCCATGCTTCTCAGCAGCAAATCTCCTCAAGCTTTATACACTATCTACAACCGCACATCTGAAACACCAAACATGACACCTGAGAGGCACGTGCTGATGAAATCCAAACGCAAAGGAATGCACACAGCCAGAAAAGGAAAAAAAAAAGCCTTCAAAAATGCCAAATTTGAAGTTTACACAGAGAGTATGTAACTATGTAAGCAACAAGTTAATCAAAATGAACTCACTTTTCATATATTTGCACAACACCAATAACGAAAGAATCAAAATAAATGATATAAGAAAACAAAATCACAATGCAGGGAAACTTTGGACTAAAAGCAAAGCATTTGAGCTATGTTTAGGTTGCAAAATAATTGTTTGGTGGCAAAATTGACTACCCAACAAAGCCCAATGCGCTATGAGAGTGAAATTTCGCAGTGGCGAAAACGAAAGAGGAAAGCGAAAGCGCAACGCCCCTCAAAAAATTATCGACAATGGGGTGTTGGAGATTCGAAGGACCCATGAATCTATGTGGCATTCGAATGCCTTGGGAATTAGATAGGGTTGAAAAAATTGGAGATTGAAACTGACCCATGAAGTGAATGAAGGAGATTCTACAATGGAAGAGGGAAAAGAAGAAACTTTGTGGTGTTAGGAGTAGATCTATTGGTGAATTTTGCGAAGGGGTTTTGTGCTGTGTTGCGTAGTCCCAAGAACGTTGATGGAGTTTGCTCTTCTTCTTCTTCTTCGTCTTCTTCTTTGGAAGAAGAACGTTGATGGAGTTCTGATTAAAGGCTCTTTGGAAGTTCCAATGGATCGAAAGGGAGACAACTGTGTCTGTGTGTGTTTGTTACTTGTTTAATGTTGTCTCTATTCTTTCCTTCTTTTCTTTTGTTTTTTTCCGTTTTTATTTTTTTGTGTAATTTTTTTATGTTAAGATGTTAATTATTGCATCCGATCAATTATGGAGTCTTTTCTTTCTGGGTCTACTAATTTTGTGGTTCATAATTATAAAAATTTTGTTTCAAAAAATTAAGTTTAATATTACTACGTTAATTTTATTTAGAAAGTAACTATAAAAACCAATTATTTGCATGCCGTGATATACACGACTTTCAAATTAATAAAAAAGAAAAGACTTAAAATTATAGATGATTAAGTCAAACCATTTTTTTAAGAGTAATTGAGTATTTTTTTTTAATTTAGAAAAATTACCTTAAAGAACCATTAGAAACATTTAATTATTAAAAAGAATTTTAATAATAAAATTATTAAAATATTAATATTTATAATATTTAAGAAAAATGACAAAAAAATTTTTATAAAAAAATAAATATATTTTTTATAAACTTCTATTTTTTTTCTAAAATCTTGATCATTTTTATAATTATTTATTTTTTTCATTTATGCGGTACAACAACCCAATATAGCCTTAAAGTTCACTGTTGAAATAACTATAGGACTTGTGTTTTCATGTCTATTTTCATCTTATGCTTCTGATATACATGAAAACTTGCTTAAGTATCTTCAATTGGATTACAAGACTTTATAGTTATTTCGAACTTTTTGTGTCAAAGTTTCCTAGAGCAGCATATCTCAATTATAGAAACTTTGACATTGGGATAAATAGCATTAATGGTTATACATCTTATGAGCAAGCTAGCATTTGAGGTCACCACTATTTCAAAATCAATTTCAATAGATTAGAACCTGACAAGATTAAGGTTGATCCTTATGACTTCTTTAGGTATGAGTAGAATATACTTTCTCTCATATGAAGGACAAAAATTTGAACTCAATTTGTGTATCAGTTGTGCCTTTTAAATAAATAAATAAAAAAAGGCATTAAGTTAGATTTTTCAAATAAGTGCAACAATTTTAAAAATGCTTCATCCGTTCCTAAAGTCACAATGAGAAATATATTGAGCTTCTGTTGTTGTACCCATGAGAAGAAAAAAAAAATGAAAGATCATATAAATGAAAAAATAAATAAAAAATAAATAATTATAAAGACGGTCAAAATTTTAGGATAAATAAAAATTATTGCTATAAAGATTATAAAAAATAACTGAAAAATAATTAAAGATATATTTATTTTTTTATAAAAAAATTTGGTATTTTTATTAAATATTATAAACATTCATTCTTAATAATTTTGATATTAAAGGTCTCTTTAATAATTAAATTTTAGATTTAATTATTCTGTTGGTCCCTATAGTTTCGTGAAATTTTTAATTAGGTCCCTATACTTTTTTTCTTTTTAATTGGGCCCCTGCACCAATTTTTCTTTTTCAATTAAGTCCCTTTTAGTAGTAATTGGCTTAATTTTATAGGGACCCAAATAAAAAAAAAATTGGTACAGGGACCTAAATAAAAGGAAAAAAAAGTGTAGTGACCCAATTAAAAAAAAATTGGTGCAAGAACTCAATTAAAAAAAAGAAAAGTATAGAGACCTAATTGAAAATTTTGCGAAACTATAGGGACCAACAGAGTAATTAAACCTAAATTTTACTAACGGTTCTTTAGAAAAAATTTTAAAATTTATATATTTTTTTTATATTATTATGAGACATGAAAAAAAGTTTGTGTATAATTTTCTCTTTTAAATATCCTTTATTTTATATAATCTGGCGGCTACAACCTATAATTCGAAAATTAGGTAAAAAAAATGTTAGGATTTTCATAACTCATTAACAACTGTCATTCACGTTGTTGTGTATAACTCAGCCGTCATACCTGTAATTCGGCCATTGTAACCTAGTTTGTTCCGTATTATTCGATAACTATCACCTATAGTTCAGAGAACAAGTCAAACAATAGATATAATCATTCAAGTAAAACAGAAAAATAGTCTCCTCACACATCACCCCTAATAACTTGGAGAAGTAGTCAAATAGATGTTGGTACTTAAAACACAATCGCACTATAATTCACACACGTGCTCACTAAGATCTCAGCAATCGAAGATATTCAAAAACGGTCATTTCTCTATAAGTAAGTTTATATAAGGCAAAGAAAGGTAAAAGGTGGAAATATATAATATATCTGAAAGTCTAATATTCACTTAAGTCACTCTCATTGTCTTCTTTGAATTAATAATGACTTGAGTATCGGAGTATACTTTTTGCAAGTACCCACCCCGTCTGGTATTCTTTGGAGTCCGACATACACCTCATCTGTGGAGAAGATAGGACGACATCTCCCCCTTTGCGACGAGCTATACCTTGGATAAAACCCTTAATAACAAATTAGCAAGAAGATTTGGCACCTACTGTGGGACCGACCTTAACATTACCCCATATTTTCTCTTTCCACTTGTTATTCCTCTTTTTTTTTATTGGATCTCGACCATGGATGATGAGCAAACTCCACCTCTTCCTCCACCAACTCAGGGCAATTTATTGGCCATGAACGTTGTGTTACAAGCCGAGATTCAAAGGATGGACGACCTATTAGCTTATCGATAGAATGGTCGTGACGAGGGTAAGGATAAAAAGAATGTCAACAATGACAACCATCGCGATGACCATACCTAAAAGACCAACACCGTGGTAGAGGTTACTCCAATCAGAGGAGTAAAGAGATCTTCCAACCCTTTTTTTTAAGTACATCATGATTTTTCAGCTATCTACCAACTTCACTCTCCCAACAGCCCTCAAGTCATACAAGGGACTTGGTGATTCGAACTTACATATCACAAAATTTCATTCTATGATGCTAATGAACAATGCCTCTGACCTATTCTCTGTCGTTCATTTTCTAGCTTTTTGGATGGTGCCGCTTTATTATAGTTTTCATATTTGCCTACAAGTTCTATCTCTAGCTTTCAGGAACTGGCCAACTTTTTTACCAATAATTTTACAACATCCAAGATCTATGTCCATGATTCTGACTACTTTAGCACAATCAAATAAGGTCAACACGAAATTAAAGTCTCCGTAACTACATGACAAGGTTTAGTAAGATAGCAATAGAGATCACCAATCTCAACCTCAACGTTCACTTTCATGCCCTTAAGAGCGGCCTTCGCCCTGAAAAGTTCTAAGAGATTTTTGTTGTTGGCAAGCCGAAGACTTTTAGTAGAATTCTAAAAAAAAATAGTTGGACAAATGGAAATTGAAGAGGTCAGACAAGTTCAGTGGACCAACCAACTCAATCAAAAGAGAACGACCAAAAGGACCTTTTCGAATCAAAGTGATCGGCAAAGGAGCTTATACACTTCAAACACTACTAGGCAAAGTACTACCTGATATTTTGCACACATCATCTCTAAAGTTATACCACAATTAAGTTGTAAGTCAGGACCCGAAAATGTATTCTTTTTTCTACTCACAAGATTTTTCCACATGGACATTAGTTGGAGGAGTTTTAATGAGGCATTTCATTCTACACCTTCTATGTTAAGAAGGTAACCCTTATAAATAATACATTGTTTTTAACTTTATCATTCTTTATTTTTTATTATTCTTGCCTTTACTATTTTTCCTATATCCTACATATATTACAATAAAATAACATCAACGTTGACATACAAAAATAAATTGGCAGTTATAAGTTAGAATCAATCCAAACAAGCCGAAAATCGTAAGTCATAGTCAATCCAAACAAATCAATATCTATAAGTCGGAATCAATCCATACAAATTGAAAATTATAAGTTGGAATCAATCTAAACAAGCCGACATCTATAAGTCAAAATCAATCAAAACAAGTCGACACCTATAGGTCAGAATTAATGCAAAAAATTGGCAATTATAAGTCGAAATCAATCCAAACAAATTCGCAATTATAAGTCGAAATCAATCAAAGCAAGCTGATACCTATAAGTCAGCGTCAGTCTAACAAACAATCACCTATAAGCTCATCCAAAAATATACTGATATAAGCAACACCTTTTTCAATGACAATATTGTCCAACTTTATTTTCAAGATTACCAAGTTGATATTGGGGGCTAATCCTCATACCTCTCCGAATTATCACATAATCTCATCTCTTCCATATACTGCTAAATTATAACTTGAATTTTATAAAGTTCAACCTTCTTCTCTTAAAAACAAATAGGTCAAGCTTGGGGATCGTGATCTGGTCACTATAACTTAGTGGTTATAATCTATAGTTCAAAAATTAGGTCAAAAGATCATTAGGGTTTTCATGACTCATAAACAATCACCATTCACATTGTTGTGCATAACTCAGCCGTTATACCTATAATTCAGCCAGGAGCAGAGCTAGATGAAATATTAGAGAAGAGTCAAAAATTATTTTCACAATAAAATAAGACTACAATAAAAGTTTGGGGGGGGGGGGGAGGGGATTTCCCCTTTCTCACTATGAGGCTCCACCTCCGAACTCAACCATAAGACCTATAACTCAGCCGTCATACCTATAACTCAGCAATTACAATCTAGTTCATTCTGTATTATTCGGTAACTGCCACCTATAATTCGGAGAACAAGTCAAACAAATAGATATAATTGAAGGTTGTAAAAGGCTTAGAGAAGGGGGGTTGAATCTATGGCATTCTTTTACTTTAATGAAATAACCCTTTAATTTCAAACTTTAAATCTGAATATGTTTGAACTCAGCAGCGGAAACATTTATGAGACAATTTGGTTTTGTCTCATGAATTTCAGAAAACAGAACAGAGAAGGGAAGAGAGAAGCTGGCACCATCATGTATCCTGGTTCAGTTGCCTTGTGCAATGCAACCTACATCCAGTCTCCACCATAACAGTGGTGGAATTTTCACTATAGTTAAAGTATTACATACAACCAATTCCAAAGGATTGACACAATCCTTTCCCTTTCAAGTTCTAACCTACTTGACTTGGTTATGCTAATACCTAACTCTTTACTCTTAGTGCTAATCCAACTAAGAAAGGGGTACCTCACAAGTACTGGATACAAGACAATAGAAACAATCTAAAGAAATCTGAAATCACTCTAGGCTTTTCTCTCAAGTGTATCACTCAGCCTTTTATCACTCTTTGACTTTTTCTTAAGCTCTCATTTTTAGCCTTTTACCACTCAAGAAATTACAGAAATATATACATTGAAAAATGAAATTATAATTTGTAAAACATGAAGGAGATTAATGCTTCAACAGCCTTAGTTGCTATAGGTTGAACCGGATTCACTTTCCTCTGATTTAGTTCCTCATTCTAGCGGAATACCTCTTTGACTAGAGAGCACTGTCCAAGTTGATGAACTCTTCAGAGAAAACTTCATAGAACAAAAACTTCAAGCCCTGGTTCCCTCTCTTTCTCTTCTGAAGGAAGAAACATTTTCTTTTTGTATCTCCTTCTATGTTGCTGAGTTGCTTTCTTCCAAGTCAAATTCTCGAGCTGTGTGCTACCAACTTATCACTTCACTATTTTCAATTAATCCTTAAATTAAAAACTTTGTATCTGAGCCTTTTTGCTCGACCAAAAGCCTCAGAGAAGCAATGAAAAAGTTGTTCAATGGTAAACCCAGATCTGAACCCTTGAGTTACAACTTTGTCTCCAAGAAACAATTTTGGCCTTTGATTCACAGTAGTGATTATCAGAAATCACTTTCTCCATTTATCCCAGAATAGAGTACCAGAGAGTTGGAGAAGGAGTAAAGAAAGTAAATTGCATGCAAATGGAAATAAATCACCTTTAACTTCTGACTTAGCTAGAATTAGATTGATTTGGGTGATTAGGCCTTTGCCTTTTGGATTAAGCTGTCTCTTTCTTTCTTCTTTGATGAAATGACCAAGAGGAACGAAGCTTTCTCTCTCTTTTCTAAGTCTGACCGAATGAAAGGTGAATGTTGGCTTTGGAGGATCAGCTTGGAGGGATTTGCTTGAGAAGCTTGGGCTTAGGTTGGATTTGATTGACTCGACCCAGCTTATTCTTTTTGCTTAAAACCTTTTGGGCTTTTAGTGCTATGTAGCCCACTTTGTTTCTGGTTTGATTTCCTTCCTATTGGGCTGCTGCAACATTCTTCCTTTGACTTGCAACACTAATCAAACTTGATCAAAACTAATTGGGTGATTAACCCAATAAAATAATATTTGTCATTATCAAATTAATTTAGTTAAATTCTTAACTCAACAATAATCATTCAAGTAAAATAGAAAAATAACCTCCTTACACATCACCCCTGATAGCTCGGAGAAGTAGTCAAATAGACATTGGTACTTCAAACATATTCGCACTATAACTCATGCACGTCCTCACTAATATTTCTGCAACTGAAAATATTCAAAAATTGTCATTTCTCCATAAATTTATATAAGGTGAAGTAAGGTAAAAAGTAAAATACAATTGAAAATCTAATACTTACTTAAGTCACTCGGACTCTTTTCTTAAATTATTACTGACTTGAGCGTTGAAGTACTTTTTGTAGGTATCCACCCCGTCTGGTGTTCTCTGGAGTCTAACATACATATACTTCATCCGTGAAAAAGACATGACAACATCTTTCTTTCTGCGACAAACTATATCTCGGACAGACTTCTTAACATTAAGAACAATATATAATGCGTAAAACAATTATTGTTTATTATTATCAAAATTTAAACCCAAAAATTTTTAATTAAATTATAAATAATTTGTTATCTTAATTAATTTTATTTTTATTATTTTGTACCTCAATAAATAAAGAAATGAATTAATAATCACGTTAGTATATATTGATACTCTATTATTATTAATAATGAATTAATAATCACGTTAGTATATATTGATACTCTATTATTATTAATATAGGTTATATTAGCAACACAAACGTTTAACTTTTAATTAAATTCCCTTATTTAAGAGTTTGATAGATAATATATAGTGACAAGATTACTAGACCAAAGAGGAGTGGCCTAGTGATGCTATATTGCTTTGCGAGAGAATAGTATAACAAATTCTAACAAGGAAAGTTCTGTGGTGTGGATTGGGAAAAACATCCATACATATAGATAATGAGGTGTGTATATCAGGCAATAACGCGTGGCTTTCTTCTTCTGACTTGCATGGAGAACTGCAAACACAAAAGGCTGCCACTGCAGGTTTATGCAGACGTTGTCATACTTGCGCAAATTTAGTTTAAGAAAATTATTATTAATGTGAGTGATTATAATGTTTGGAAATTGGACTGAAACTTTTTGAACTTGTTTAGGATAAATGGGCTTCTTGTTTTGTACAAAATGAGATTATACAATTTTCTTTGAATTTCTTTTTATCATTTATGTTCTAATATGAAAATTGTTTAGATTTTATATTCTTAAATGGATTAAGAAAACAAGAACCTGCAGGACATTGTTTTGAGCTTTTACAAAGAAATAAAAAAAAAAAAGAAAATGATGTATGTTAATAATAATAATATAAAATATATATTTATTATTGCTATAGTCAAATTATTAATACATGAAACTTATTATGTTTACAATACGATGATAATAATTATGTTTACAAATAGTAAAAATTTATTATTTAATACTTTTAATTATAAGTATAATATTTAAGAAAAAAATAAATTTTTTTAGAATTTTTCATGTTTTTTTAACGGTTTTTTAGTCTAATTTTTAGAATTTTCATATTCTTATTATAACAACCGTTAAAAAATTAGAGATAAAAAATATGAAAAATTTGACTAAAGACCGTTAAAAAGATTTAATAACAAACTTATTAAAAAAGACCACATCTTTTCATTAATATTTATAAGAAGGAGGACTAAATTTTTTTATAAAAAATAAATATATCCTTAATTAGTTTTCACTTATTTTTCATAATTCTTATATTAATAATTTTCATTAACTATTTATTTTTATGTTAATTTATTTTCATAATCTTTACATTTTTATTTTAACTTATTTCCAGGACTTTTTATTTTTATTTGTTTTCATAATCTTCATTTTTTTATTTTTATTTGTATTCTTATTTACTTGTTCACGTTAATTAAAATTACTAAAATTAAAAAAAATTATTTATATAACAATAACGAAATTAAATAATAAAATAATTAAAGATATAATTATTCCTTTATAAAAAGATTTAATTTTTTTTAAATATTATACTTATAATTAAAAGTATTAGATAATAAATTTTTATTATTTGTAAACATAATTATTATCATCGTATTGTAAACATAATAAGTTTTATGTATTAATAATTTGACTATAGCAATAATAAATATATATTTTATATTATTATTATTAACATACATCATTCTTTTTTTTTTTTTTGGTTTCTTTGTGAAAGCTCAAAATAATGTCCCGCACGTTCTTGTTTTCTTAATCCATTTAAGAATGTAAAATCCAAACAGTTTTTATATTAGAACATAAATGATAAAAAGAAATTTAAAGGAGATTGTATAATTTCATTTTGTACAAAATAAGAAGCCCATTACTCTAAGCAAATCCAAAAAGTTTCAACCCAATTTCCAAACATTATAATCACTCACATTAATAATAATTTTCTTAAACTAAATTTACGCCAAGTACGACAACGCCTACATCAACCTGCAGTGGCAACCTTTTGTGTTTGCAGTTCTCCATGCAAGTTAGAAGAAGAAATTCACGCGTTATTGTCTGATGTACACACTTCACTATCTACATGTATAGATGTTTTTCCTAATCCATGCCACAGAACTTTCCTCCTAACAAATATGGTGTCATATTGTTTAATGGTTGATAGAAAATATATGATAAATTCATTAGATGGAAATTGTCCTTCTAGAAGTGTTCTAGCTCTGTTGTAATCCATGGTAATATGTGTCTTGTGCTTGCTTAAGTGGTTTTAATTTGATCCTTGCTGGAGTTTAGTTTTGGTTGGGAGAATTTGCACTTGCATCATAGATTGTGTTGGCTAAAAATAATTATTTGATGATGAACAAATCGAAGATATTTATCTAGATTATGTCGAGAAGATGTTTAAAGTGATTAAAGAGAAATCATTGATGAATAAGCTAGGTTGATCGAAGGTCTATATCAAAAATGAGGATGTGTGATTGAAGTAACGGGAAGATCAGTAGTTAAAGTAGTTAAAGACGGTTATCACACTATTATTGTGGCATAAACAGTTATGTTTAGTTTCCTTGTATGTAGAGCATGTGAAGGAATTTTGATTGGTTGAAAATGACTATAAATAGACATAGCTTAAAAGGAATAGTGGTTGGAATTCATTTTAAAAAAAAAAGCTCTTGCAATATCACATCCCCAGAGACTTTTTTATCTTGTTCAGAGTTCATTTTTTTTTGTAGGATTCCTTCCATAGTCTTCACTTTCATTTTAATTTCCCTTGCAAATTTCTTTTCCTGCAATTTTTTTTTGCAAAGTCTTTTTCTTTCTTTCTTTGATTTTAATGTATTCAAATTTTAAAGTCATTTGATCATGTCAAAGGCGATTTATTGCTTTCTTTAAATTTAGTCATTTACTTTGTTTCTCTTACATCTTTTCATTCCAAACTTTGTAACTTTTGTCTTTGTTTCTACGTTCTTTCTTTTCATCACTAGTCCAACAAGAGTCTTTGATGTACAATTAAAAATTGAAATCCTTAAAGAGGAGCAGGTTTTGCTCCCATATCACTAGGTATCCAACCAACTCAAATTTTCTAAAAATCTGCATAACAAATTGGCACGCCCAGTGGGACCATTTTGAAAAAAAAGTGCGTCAAAAGTTCTCTGTAATGATTTAGTTTATGCAACTTAAAAGTGAAAAAATTATACATATGATGGAGAAAATTTCTAATATCAATGGTGGATCATTTATAAATGATAAGATTCCTATAGTTGCACAAACTTCTGCAGAGTTGACATCGCATATGGAAGGTAGTATGTTGGGAGAAAATGCGACGATTAACAACCCTCCTGTTGGGAATAGTGGGCGTAATCCGCACCCACGAATTGCTCCAATACATACACAACCACCAGTAACGGCAGGTTGGCCTCCTTTCAGCCTTCCTCTGGGTTACACTCCACCAATGGGTGGTTACAGGCCTCCAATTTGATTTGGAAATAAATCAGGAGTAGTTAACAATCAACCACCTTTATAACATCCTGAGTTTTCCCGTGATTATCAGATGACTTCAACATTGAATGGCCTTGGTTCGATAGCGACGTTTCGACAACATGTCGATGAAAGTCATCATGATTTAATCAATTTAATGACTCAACAGATGACTACTTTTGAATCCTATGATGGCTGATCATGAGACAAAGTTTATGACAAAGGTGATCGACAAAATGTTGAAGTAAATCTGGAGGATATAGAGAACATGCCTAGAAATTGGGATGGTGATATATGTTTGGATGGAGATATTCCTCAAGTAGTTCGACGTGATCAAAATGCAGATGAAGTATTAGCTCGAATGCGAGTCAATCAATGTGGTGAATATTATAAAGTTACGAGAATTGTTGAAGATGTTCTTAACAGAGTCAGATTCAGTGTGGGTTTTATGAATTGACCATACTTTGTTTCTGCATTTCCTGTCGTTGTACAAATAGCAGAAGTACCTAGGGGTGGAAAAAATCCTAAGATTATACCAAAGTTTATAAAAGATGTTGGTAAATCGACTACTGAGCATATCACTCAATATATGGTTGAATTAGGTAATTTAGCAAATGATGAAAATTTGAAAATAAAAATTTTCCTTCTTCTTTAACGAAGAATGCTTTTACATAGTTTTCAAATCTCAGGCCTAATTCGATTGTAACTTGGGCACAGTTAGAGAGTACTTTTCATTTCCAATTTTATAGAGGGAAATTGAATGTAACAATCACTAATTTAGTGGCTTTGAAGTGCGATGATGGAGAGTCGATTGATGACTTCATGATTTGTTTTATGAATGCTTGGAGTCGATGTCATGTGTCACTTCCCAAAAGAGAAGTAGTGAAAATAGAAACTATAGGTTTAGGTTTTTATATGCGTCGAAAGTTGCTTAATGTGCATATACCTGATTTAGTTCATTTGGCTAAAAGGGTTCGTTAGGTAGAAATTCTTCGAAAAGAAAAGAAAAGTTTGAAAGAGAGAAAAAGTCAAAAAGTAAAACCTTTGCTTGAAAGAAAAATGTTTCGTATGTTGAAATGGAGTCCTTGAGTGAGGAGTCTGATGTTGAATTTCCTGAAGTCGATTTGGCTGAGTTAAAGAAAGGTCAACTTATATTTGTTCTTTGCTTAAGAAAATCACAAGTGTTGATAAAGCTAGTGATATGAAATATAAGAGTGGAAAAAAGTATAGCTTCGATATTTTGAAATCAGATCAAATATTTGATGTGTTGCTTAGAGATAACCAATTGGCTTTGTTAGAAGGCAAGACATTACTTTCGATAAGAGATTTAAAAGGGAAACCTTATTGTAAATTTCATCAAGCAAGTAGCCATTCGACTAATATTTGTGTCCATTTCAGGAACTTGATCCAAGAAGCAATTATGGAAGGGAGATTGAAGTTCGATGATGGCAAAAAGGATATGAAAATTGATACTGATCCTTTTAATGCTGGAACAAATTTTGCTGAGCCTATTTTCTTAGGGATCAACATGGTCGACTTCACTTATGAATTTGACACTGCTTTGGAAGATTTTGAAACTAATGTTCAATTAATATACCCTGGTGTTGGTGAGGGGCTGTTGGAGTTTTTGATGTAGCATAAATTAAAGGATCGAGATGTGTCCTTATACCCCTGATGTAATGCTATATTTGATGCTGAGGCGGTATTATTTGAAAAGAAAAGAATGAAAAAGGAGCTAACTCATAAGGAGGAACAGATTCGTCAGAGGATACCTCTTCGACGACAAGATGGACAGAGTTCTCGAAGTTCTCAATAAAATTTTGTTCCTCCACTCAGTCGTTCACAAGCTTTAGGAGTCCAATGGATCAAGAATTGTCAAGAGTTTTGGGATCGTGAAACATCCCAATATTGACAATGCCAATTCCAAAGAGGTTATAAGGGCTTTAATCGAGGTAAATATCCCTATTCCCGAGGAAGGGCGAGAGATAATCGAGGTGGAAGATTTACACGTCAATTGGTGCCAGAAAAGCCATCGACCTTGACAGACAAGGGGGCAACTCCTTCCATTTATTCACGAATAGTTTTTCTATTGATGGAGAAACTCATCCTAAATGGATTACTTTAGCTAAAAATGAGAAAGGAAAGTCCATCGAAGTTATCCTGATTAAAACTGATGAGAAAGATGTTGATCTTGACGAGGAGTATTTCAATGAGGGAGATGAGAAAATGGTGAGTACCATCTCCATTATCCCTATAGAATATTTGGGAGAATATGAAGGAAATTCGAATGAGGATTATGATGTGGAAAATGAAGAAGCTTTTGCTTTTATTCGTGAAAATGAAGAATTGGGATGTTTCCAAAAGCCAACAGAGAAGCAGAAGTCACATCTTCAACCTTTACACATTATCACTTGTATGAGTGGTATTTGTATTAATAAAGTATTGATTGATGGTGGCAGTAATTAGCTTGTCGTCGGAAAGGATGCTAATCAAATGGAAAATTATTTCGATGACTTGATACGCACAAATATTTCAAAGACTGATTATAGTGGATTATCGACACCTGCAAAAGGCTTGGTAACTCTTCAAGTGCAGGTAGAGTCATCATCTCGGACCAAAGTTTTTGTGGTGATTTTTTCAAAGGCAAGTTATAATGCCTTACTTGGTCGAGATTGGATTCATGGTGTTAGGGATGTACCTTCGACTGTGCATCAAAGTATCCTTTTATGGACTAATGAAGAAAAGTCTGAAGTAATAAAAGCAAATTCAAGTCTTTATGTTGAGCAAATGCATGTTGATTTCAAGGTGTATAATGATAAGTTGAAACCTCTTGATGTTGACAAGATGCTCAATTATTATCAAGGTTCTAAAAACCGAACCGGTCATCGAACCACTCTAGCTACTGATTCACTGGTTTACAGGTTCAACCGGTTCGACTGTGGTTGAACCGAAAAAATTGTTTTATAATAAAATAATAAATAAAATATAAATAAATACACCAAAACTATATGATCTTATCAATTTATAAACTCAAAAGTTTTTTTAAAACACTCTTAAAATATATGTTTCCAAGTACTTTTGTCATCATCATCTTCAGCTTTACACTCATCACTCAATTAAAAAATCCACAACCCTAATCCTCTATGATTTCTTTTGGAAAAATAAAATCCCATTCAAGAAGAAAACCATAGCTATAAGTAATTGAGAATATTTGTGAGACTCAGCAGCAAGACATAGAACAAGTATACATATAAAGCAGTACTAAACAATCCAATTCTCAATTTCATGAATCATAAACAAAAGGGTGTCTAAATATCCACAGAATCAATCAAATTCAGCATTAAAAAACATCAAAAACCAAATTTTGCAGTTAAAGAATGAAGTAAAAAAACATTAGAAATGAGAGTGGCTTGAACCACCATCTTCTGCATCAGAGAAATATACTACCATCATCATCATCACTCCCAAGACCTCCAACAACAGCATCATCTTCATGATTTCCTTGCTCTAAATCAATAACATGGGACATATGCTGTTTGTTAATTTTTTGAAAGCATCAATTTATTTTAAAATTAAAACACAGCAACAAATAATCACCCTAAAATATGAAATCAATAATCTATCAACAAAAATTCAAAAACAGCATACTCATGAATTAAAAAACAGCAGCAGCAGAGTAACAAATCTATTTTTAGCAATAATTTCAACAACACAAAATCAATTTCTTTGATTGATTTCACATTCAGAAAATCACTAATCATATTCAGAACAGACTCAACAAAGCAATAACAATACAATCCAATTACAATATCACAGTAATCCACTACCCAATAATCTCAACAAACAACATCCAAAATTATCCAAAATTATTCAACAATTATTCAATTATTAAATTATTAATCATGCTTCAAGCAACCAGCTTCAGTAATTAATCAATAATCATGCTTCAACAATTAATCATTTAATCATGCTTCAAGCAAACAGTTTTTTAACAATTAATCATGCTTCAGCCTTCAAGCAATCAGCTTCAACAATTAATCATGCTTCAAGCAATCAAAAGCAAGGTTTAGAACAAACAACTAATCACTCTTGATGTGAAGAACATTCCAAACAGTGTTTGGAAAATATTCTAATAACCAGCAATTAGCTTCAACAACTATTCATACTTCAAGAAATCAACAACAAAGTTTAGAACTAACAAGTAATCACTTTTGATGTGAAGAACATTCCAAACAGTTTCTGGAAAATACTCTAATAACTAGCAGTCAACTTCAACAATTATTATTACAATCAACAGAGTTTAATCTTAGGGTTAGAAGCTGGAAACCTAGAAAAGTGCAGAGATGGCAGAGACAGTGGCATGACGAAAAGTGTCGAACAGAGATGGCATCGGTGGGAGGACACTGCATGACTAAAACTGGCACTGGCACTGGCTGCGATTTTTGAAGGCTGACTTCGTGATGGTTCGTGGCTGCGCGAACAGAGCTAGCTGATGTTGGCTCAACGGATGTTGTGACGGCGGCGGTGGCTGGACGGAGAGTGAGAGTGGAGACTAGAAACGTGAGAGGTGAGAGTGGAGGCTCGAGAGAGGAGAGGGGTGAGTGAGTGGGTCTGTGTGCCTCTGTGACTACGGTTCCCTTTGGCCCTTCCAGCATGCAAAATGCGGCGTTTTAGGGGCAAATTTCAAAAACTGGTCGGGTCACAGTTCGGTTCGACCTACCGGTTCTCAGTCGGTTCGGCGGGCTAACTTAGATTTTCAAATCTTGCGGTTTTGTCTTCTGTCCGAACCGTGTTTGCCAATAGTTTCCGGTTCGAACCGGTTTTCAAAACATTGATTATTATAATTGTGAAGGCTGTTTTTTAACTTCAGAAGAACTTAGTGTAAAGCTTCGACACCCGGTACTTCATTATACACCTACTGGCTGGGATTGATTCTGTTCAGTGTGAGAGTTCGATTTTATTTTGTCATGGCTAATGGACAAGATGTATCGTGCTATTTAGGCTCTTTAAGAAATTATCTAACTAGTTTTAATTCTACAAAAGGTGTTTTATGTTCTAGAAACGATTTTTCTGATGAAGTTGAGTCGAATAGGGTTTCCAACTCAGTTTTTTTCAATTCCTAGTACAACTTCGATTCCTAAAATCGAATTTGGTCATAGTTTTGATTGCGCATGTATTTCAATTCCTAGGAGTTATGTTATTGACCAGTCTTGCATCGATGTATTTCAAAATCCTAGCCTTGTAAGAGAATCAATTGCTGATTCGGTTGATAATAAAGTTTATTTTTCCTCACATGATTCAATAGATCTTTCTTTCAATTGTGTTTATAATTTGGAACCTTTGAGTTTTGAAAAATCTTCAGTAAATGATGATCATAACGAAAGAGGCTTTGAGTCTCAAGACCCTCTTGAGAAAATCAACTTAAGGTATGATGACGATGTCAGACCCACTTATATTTGCAAAAATATCGATGTGCAATTCCGAGCAAATTTGATTAATCTTTTGACTGAATACAAAGATTGTTTTTCTTGGGATTATGATGAGATTCTTGGACTTGACCGATCTCTGGTAGAACATCGATTAGCATTAAAACTAATTTTCTCGACCAGTGAAACAAGCGCCTCGACGTTTTGTTCTTGATATCAATCTTAAGATTAAAAAAGAAATTAAAAGATTGAATAAGGCAAAATTCATTCAAACAGCTCGTTATGTTGACTGTGTATCGAATATTGTGCCAGTTATGAAAAAGAATAGAAAGTTACGTGTTTGTATTGATTTTCGGGATCTAAATAATGCTACTCCCAAATACGAGTATTTTATGTCTGTGGCAGACATGTTAATCGATTTAGTAGCATGTAATGAAATTTTAAGTTTCATAGATGGTTATTCTGGCTATAATCAAATCTTTATAGCTGAGGATGATGCATCAAAAACTGCCTTTCGATACCCTGGGGCTTTGGAAATTTATGAATGGATAGTGATGCCTTTTGGTTTTAAAAATGTTAGGACAACATACCAATGTGTCATAAATACTATCTTTCATGAATTTATAGGAAAATTTATGGAGGTATATATCGATGATGTGATGGTAAAGTCAAATTCGATGGATTAACATCTCGATTATTTATGTCAAGCATTCAAAATGATGTGACAAAAAGGTTTAAAAATGAATCCTCTAAAATGTTCCCTTGGAGTATTCGCAGAAACTTTTTTAGGGTTCGTGGTATAAAAGAAAAAAATTTCTATTGATCAAAACAAAGCAAAAATAATTCTAAAATTGCCACCTCCTAAATCGAAAAAAAGAGGTTCAATCGTTTTTGAAGAAAGTTAATTTTCTTCATCAATTTATTTCTAATTTATCTGGTCGAACACGCATTTTTTTTACTTTGGTCAAACTTAAAAATGAGTCCGAATATGTATGGACACATGAACATAAAAAAGCATTTGATTCGATTAAGGATTATTTGTCAAGGGCATCAGTAATGGCAACAATGCGTCCATTTGAGCCTTTAAAATTGCATATTCCGGCTTCGACAAATACAATTGGGTATATGTTGGCTCAAGATGATGAGGAAGGACAGGAAAAAGCAATTTATTATTTAAGTCGCGTATTATCTGATATCGAGATAAGATATTCTCTTATTGAGAAATTGTGCATATCTCTCTATTATGCTTGTACAAAGATGAAATGTTATTTTTTCTATTTAATTTATATGTCCACTCGGCCATTGCTCATCTTATTACTATATGTGACAAATATTAATTATATAGTATACATAAATATCTAATTTAATTTAATTTTTATTTTTTCTATTTTTGAAATTAATTATATTTTAATTATATACCATTATTAATATAAATATAAATTTCACTAAAAATTTATTAATTTACTTGATCTATTTCAATGTTAGTATTGTGATTAAAGTTATTTGTTTTGATATTAGTGTTAAAATCTACTAATATTATAGTTAGATGATAGGCTTTGTGAATTAATTATTTTTTTATTATGTCAAATTAAGATACTATTGTAGTATTACTGATAATTTTATGATTTTTTTATATTAGTTATTTTTAGAAGTTGAGACTTGATTCTTCATAAAATGTTAGTGAAAATATGTATATTTCAAATTTTAATTTTAAGTTTTTAACTATTTTATATTTTATATTTACGTGAGACCGGTTTTATCGGTTCAACCAGTGATTTATCGATTGAACCAATAAATCAGTGAACCAATAGCTTGACCGGTTCGATCACCGATTTGATTCTGACAACTATGATTGTAAAAACTACAAAAGTAATTATTCAGATGGATTTGATAAAGTATATGTTATCTTATCTAATGATAAGAGGTCAAATAGGCAAATAGATGCTCGCCTTGACAAAGTTTGATTTGCAATATGTCCCAGCCAAGGCTGTTAAAGGTCAAGCCATTATAGAACTTTTCTAGTTTATTGACCGAATAATCTCAATGACCAGGGGACAAATATTATTGAGGTCAATTCCGAACTTTAGAAATTATATTTTGATGGATCGAAACACAAGGATAGTGCTGGTATTAGCATTTTGATTATATCTCCAGAAGGTATTCTATCAGAATTTTTGTTCGAATTAAAATACCCATGCTCGAACAATATAGCTGAATATGAAGCTTTGATTTTGATATTAGAAATTTTGATTGATAAGGGGGCATTAGATGTCCAAATTTTAGGGGATTCTCAATTGGTTTTAAAACAGTTGTCGAAAGAATTCAAGTGTAATAGTGAAAAGTTGCAAAAGTATTTGTCGATAGCATGAGATTTGTTAGTGTCATTTCGAAAGGTATCATTGATTCATATTCTGAGAATTCGAAATAAAATTGCTAATGAATTGGCTCAAATTGCATCGAAATATATGATTCTTCCTGAGACCTTAGGAAAATTAGCAAAAATCCAACAAATTCTTGTGCCTATTGAAGAAAGAAAAATTTTGGTTATAGATGAGTGGGATGACGATGATTGGAGAAAACCAATTACAGAATATATAAGAAATTCTAATATCCAGGCTGATCAAAAGTTCAAATTAAAGGCAATAAATTTTGTGGTGATAGGTGATGCGTTGTATAAAAAAGGCATTAAAGGAAGTCTCATGAGGTGTTTAACTCAATCTGAGATAGTTATTGCTCTTGGTGAAGTCTATGAGGGTATATGTGGTGCTCATCAAGCTGGTGAAAGAATGAAATGGGTACTTCGACTTGATCGAGTGTATTAGCCGTCTATAGTCAAAGATTGTATTGATTATGTAAAAGCATGTCAAAAGTGTCAGAAATATGGAGTAATACAATAAATTCCTGCTTCTGAGTTGCATTCAATTATAAAACCTTGGTCATTTAGAGGATGGCTTTGGATTTGATTGGAATGATTCATCCCCCATCATTTAAAAATTACAAATATATTTTGGTAGTTATCGATTATTTTACAAAATGGGTCGAAGCTATCCCTTTAATAGAAATTGGTCAAAATGAAATTATTAATTTCATAGAAGAACATATAATTCATCAATTTAAAATTTCTCAAACTTTAAGCATTGATCAGGGTACTATGTTTACTGGCCACCATATTAAAAATTTTGCAAATTCAAGAAATATAACTATGGTGACTTCAACCCCATATTATGCACAAGGAAATGGCCAAGTTAAGGCTGCGAATAAAATTTTAATCAATCTAATTAAGAAACAAATTGGTTAAAGACCTCGAATATGGCATAAAACTTTAAGTCAAGTGTTATAGGCTTATCGAAATTCATCAAGAGGATTGACGAACACGTCTCCCTATAAATTGGTTTATGGACATGATGCAATTTTATCTTTGAAAAAAATTAATCTTAACATCATAAGAGTAATGAGACAAGATGAGTTGCTAGTTGAAGATTATTGGAATGAGATGTTTGATGAATTAAATAACTTAGACAATGAACGCATTTTAGCACGATAATCTTATTCGCCAAAAAAAGAGTATAGCTCGTATCTATAATCGACGAGTTAAGCAAAATATTTTTGACAATGGCGAGTTAGTTTCAAAAGTTACTTTGCCAATCGATAAAAAATCTAGAGTTTATGAAAAGTAGTCCCCTAATTGGGAGAGACATTTTCAAGTGATCAATTTGTATTTAGGGAATGCATATCAAATTAAACATATTGATACTAGAATCGAGATAAAATCAATAAATAAAAAGTATTTGAAATGTTATCGATATTACAAAGATAGTAATTAAAACTAAAGTTAAAACCAAGTGCAAATTCAAAATAATCAATTTAAGGGGAACTTCAATTATAAAAGAAACTTGGCATCTCAAGCCTTCGATCTTCATAAAGTTGCAAGAGTTAATTTAGTTGTTCTTTTATTTTGGTGCGAACCTGTGTGAGTGATTGAAGTTCTTGAAGACGCTTGTTTTCTACAGTTTGATGTTGAAGAGTTCGACTGTCCATATCATCTTTTTCTTTTGATAAATAAAGGACCTCTTTGTCAAACAAATGTTTTATACTTTGAAGTTTGCCAAGTGACTTTTGGAAAAGGATTTTGTTTTGTTTGATTTCAGCAAGCTCTCTTTCGAGCTCTTTTTCCCTAGTGATTAGCTAATTCATTTTGATAGAAGCATCAGTCAGATGAGCTTCATAATCTAACACCTTCTTCTTGTCAGTCAAGGAAACTTCAACTTTGACACTTTGATCTTTAACTTCTTTTATTTCTTTTCAATGAAACTCAAGCTCGTTCTGATAAGAGAAGAGCTTTTTGGTATGATTGATAAAGGACACGAGTGGTTTGACATGGTCAGAGGAATTTTACAAAGAAATGTTAGAGCTCAAAATCTGTTTGAGTGCAGCATCAAGACCATCTTGTGAAAACCGTGCTTCAACAGGATTAACAAGTAGAAGTTTTAGCTTTTGAAGAAGTTTAAAACATCAGGATCAATGGAATTTTTTGTTATATTTTGATCATGTGTGCCTTCAAGAGGATTAGAAATTTGTGGACTTCGATCCAGATGAATTGTTTTGTTTTCAGAACTTGATAGCTTAGTTTCTTTGCCTTTGGAGATTTTTGAGATAACTCCAAAAAGCTCACTTACAATATCATCTCCTTGACTAAGATCAATGGATTCTTCCCTTTGGTCATTTAAAACATCAACACCCTGGTTTGGATCAATGGTATCTTCCCTTTGATGATGAACTTCTGTGCATCCAGTTTGAAGCAAATGAGAAATTGGGTATTGTACAAAGAGTGTGAGTTCGTCTTTGTTAGAAAGAGTATCCACAATGAAGTCATGTGTAGTTGATGGAGCTTCGATGATAACTCCAGTTTGCAACAAATTAGTTTCGGCATTTGTTGTTTTCTTTGGCTCAGCATTGATTGGTGGTGTTGAGTTGGTACTGGAAGATGTGAAAGACAAATGGTGAATGGTAGGGCTGGTACTAGTTTTTCTTGGAGGAGAAGTCGCTTCCTGCATACGAGCTTTTCGATAAAGGGTTTTGTATTATAATTTTTATATATAAAAGATAACAAGAATATGCAAATACCTTGGTAGCTTCAGAATCCGCTAAGTTGTAAGAATTAGACGAGATATCTTCAGGGTCAACATTGAAACCTTTAGTGTTTGATGGAGAATTTCTGGTACTTGGGTTTTCTGAGGGGGATTCGACAGACTTACTGGTGTGTTGTTTAGCCTAAAAAAAAAAACTCTTCAGATAACTAATGTTTGAAATGTAAGTATAGAAATAAATTTATAATATTGTTTGTGTCGATACCTCTACCAAACTCAATGCTGTAGAAGAGACTTTTGAGGCTTTTAACTTTTTTCTTGAAACTTTTGAGGATTCTACCTTCTTTTCAAAGTAGCAATGGTGGCGGCATTTTCACCCATGATTAGGCAAACATTCGACATACCTTTGAGAATTTCTTGAAGGCTGCAATTGTATTGAGAATAGTATTTTTGCCACCAAACGAGGAAAGATTTGGCCATATATTAACTCGGAACAAAATCGATTGCTTTATACTCAGATCAATGACCTTTATTATGTTTCAGTTTTCGAGTTATAAGTGACATTGAAGTGTAGATCTTTTGACCTAATTGACTTGATAATGTTAAATCAAAAAGGGGCTGACGAGGCTTGAGAAAATCCCATTTGTCGAGCCACAAAATGGGGAGCATGTAAAGTGACTCGATATTGGTCTTTTTTGTACATAGGGATACTAGTAGAAAAAACTTGAATGGAAGTATAATTACCCCAGTTTCTGTCAATTACACGTCACTTTCTCCTTATTTTCTTTGGCAATTCTTGGTACTCGAAACCAAGTTAGACCACATTTGCGGTCATCGAAAGGTACAAAATTAAGCTCCTTATTCGAAAAGGTTTTTGCATGGTAGAATTTGGTGAAAGTTGCCTAAAAAAGGTTTTTGATTTTGGGTCTAGGGAAAGATGGTTTTAAAGACGCAAGGCGAATGCCTTCGATAGGTTGTTTAGCTAAAATCGGAATACCATCAACTTCCATAAACTTCTCAAAGACTACATTTAGCCATAATTGAAGAAGGCAGAGTAGTTCACTTGCACTGAGGGGAGTTCGATTCTCAAGGCTTGTTACCATTTGGCCAAACTCATCATACAAGTTATCAAGAAGGAGTTTGGAGAGACATAAAGGTGATTTGCTTTCATGGATTAGGGCAGCAAGAAGTTGATAAATCCTTTGCATAGTGACACTTTGAGAATAAAAAATCACAACGTTTAACTAAAAACATAAAAAGGCTACATGCTTATCATCAGAAATGGAATCTTTAACTTGACCAATGTTATTTTTTATGAATTTTCCATAAGAAGAACTCTCCCAATTGATCTTATATTTCTTTTCTGGTTTCATGCTTGGGGTAATATCGACCCCAGAAGGATTTAACCCTATAATAGCTGCTACATCGAAAAGAGTTGGTCCAACCATCCCACATGGCAAGTGAAAGTTGTTTGTCAACCGACTCCAGAAATACAAGGTAGCTCCAATCATCCAATGGTGAGTGGTAAGTTGGTATTGGGATATAGTCACTGCGCCAATCTTTCTTTTCTGGTTCAATCCTTTTGAGCCAGTCTACATAGTTCACACTCTTTAAAGGAGTCTAAGGGTTGCTCCGAAATAGTTTTGTATGGTCATCAAAGGGAGAGAAGGGAAAAATGGAGGACTTAGTCAATTTCTAAGGAAGGAAGCAAAAGGCTCAGAAAATAGTGCATTTGATCATCAACAGCGAAAGAAAAAAGGACTTTTTTTTCTGCATTGACAGCATCAACAGGGTCTTCAATAATAATGTCATGGTCTTGAGCTATAATCCAAAAGTTTATGCATGGGGATTTTCTCCATGGTTTCTTTTTTCTTTTGTGGAAGGAGAAGGGTTGCTGCTAGTGGCTATGGTGAAATGTATAGTGACGAGATGAGTAAAATAAGAATATTCCTTTATGAAACAATATATCAGAATTAATGGTTCAAATGTATATGGCTAGTATATGAAACATACCTTGAAAAGTGAAGTAGATAGATATGAGCTTTATGAACAACCAGAGGTCTATGAAGAAGTTGCACTTTGTTTTTAGATGCAAAACTTAAAAGATGAAATAATTCCGCACTGGTAAGAAGAAGATGAATTTAAGTCTCACGAACAGTAAAAGGTATGCCAAGAAGATGTTTCTTGTCTTTAGGTGCAAAATTTGGAAGGTGACATAATCTTTTGTGATAAAGAAATTTTTGGAAAAGATTCTAAAAAAGTTGATAAAGTGGTATTTATAAGCGAAATTGAAGAAGTTTTTGAGTTGAGGAGAGTTGAAACGCCCGAAATTAATGGGGTAGTATGCATGATGGGACGCGCATTTAATGGATGTGATGAAGTGGAGCGATTTTCAAAATTTGGTATCAGTTGGGGATCCCAAACGTTTTGGTTTAAATTTTGTTTTCTTAATGTTTCAAATAAAAGAGAAGGGAAGTTTTATTGAATCGACACATTCTTTGTTTTAAGAAAAGAATCGTCAATTTAAGGGGCAATTTGTTGGCTAAAAATAATTTAAATTTGATGATGAACAAATCGAAGATATTTGTCTGGACTATGTCGAGAAGGTGCTCAAGGTGATCAAAGAGAAATCATCGATGAGCAAGTTAGGTTGATCGAAGGTGCGTATCGAAAATGAGGATCTGTGATCGAAGCAACGGGGAGGCCAATAATTAAGGCAGTTGAAGATTGTTATCACACTATTGTTGTGGTGGGAACACTTATGTTTGGTTTTCTTGTATGTGGAGCACGTGAAGGAATTTTGATTGGTTGAAAATGACTATAAATAGACATAATTTGAAAAGAATAATGGTTGGAATTCATTTCAGAAAAAAGCTCTTACAATATCACATTTCCAGAGATTTTTTTATCTTACTCAGAGTTCATTTTTCTATACGGTTCATTCTATAGCCCTCACTTTCATTTTAATTTCCCTGGCAAATTTCTTTTCCTACAATATATTTTCTCTACAAAGTCTATTTCTTTCTTTCTTTGATTTCAATGTATTTAAATTTTAAAGTCTTTTGATAATGTCAAAGACGATTTATTGCTTTCTGTTAGGATTTGGTTGAATTAGTCCCACATTGCTCAGGATAGCAAATGGAGTGGATGGCCTAGGCTATAAATATGAAGCTAAGTTCTCCATTTGTTTTTGCACCAGTCAAAAACACTTTAAGCTTATATCTAATTTTTCTTTTCCTCTGTACTCTTTATTAGAGAGTGTTATGAGGTGTAGTTAGATATTTGTTTTGAGAGAGTGTGGGTGTACTGGGGTGCCGGTGAGAGAAAGAAGTCTATGTGTTGTAACAATTTTCACATAGTGATATTCTCTGGTTGTCATTTGACAACGGCCGTGATTTTTTCTCCGGTAATTGGAGTTTCCACGTTAAATTCTTGTGTTGTGATTGTGTCTATTTTATTACTCTGTTAAAGGTGTTTTCTCAAGGGGGAATGGTGTATTATTCCCAACACTTTCTTTAAATTTAGTCATTTACTTTGTTTTTCTTGCATCTTTTCTATTCTAACATTTGTAGTTTTTATCTTCGTTTCTACATTCTTTTTTTTTCAGCACTAATCCAACAAGAATTTTTTATGCATAATTAAAATTAGAATTTTTAAAGAGAAATAGATTTCATTCTCAGGTCAGTAGATATCAAACCAATTTAGATTTGCTAAAAATCTGCATAACAGATTGATTCATAGTCAAGTTATTTTGTTCTTTGACAATTATGTTAGCATTTAGTTTATATACGAATTTTTGTGTTTAATTAAAAATAATTAACCAAGTTAAGTTAGTCTAGTGATTAGTTTATTAATTTATTTAAGTAAATATTAAAAATTTGAATTTTATCTTGTGTATGCAGCAATCCATTTACCAATTATAAACTTTTAAATAAAATTTAGATTCTTGACGAATTAACTCTTTGTCTATTAGATTAAAAAATACCATTAAAAAAAACTAAAAATAATCAAATATGAATTAGCTTAGCAACTAAGTTATAACATCGCGTCTTTCTATATTTATGACCGACTTGAAAATTTCAGACTGGAGATTAAGATTTCTAACCAAGATAACAATATAATCTTGAAGTAAAATATTCCCCAAGTAACCGAGATACCTAAGTTTTGGATATAAATGGATTGTTTTATCTCAACCGTAATCATGTGCCAATAAATTGTAGTTTTTTGTTGGGGGACAGGCAATAAATTGTAGTTTAATTGAAGTATTAGTTTTTTTTTCTTTTAGTCATATGTTTTGGTATTTGAAGTAGTATGTGTGTTGTTTTTTTTTTAGATTGCAAGTATTACGTTTTATAGAACTATATGAAGAATTTTAAGTAACTAGGATTTTAATTATTAATTAATTTTTTTTAGAAAAATATTATTCATTCAATGATGATTCAATCTTTAGTCTTTACACTGTTTTTAAATTTAATCATTATATTATATTAATTTATTAATTATTCATATTTTCTATTTTAAAAAAACTACTATCAATTTTATTTAAAGAAGTATTATTCTATAGAACTATTAGAAAAATTTAATTATTAAAAAAAATTTAATATTAAAATTATTAAAAAAGATTAATATTTATAATATTTAAAAAATGATCAATTTTTTTTATAAAAAGATAAATATATTTTTAATTATTCACTACAAGAAAAAGAGTAATTACGACGCTAAAAATCGACGGCAAATCTTTGTCGATAATTTTCGACGGTTAGTTGTCGATAAAATAAGAAAATAAAAATTAAAAATAAAATATTAAAATCGACGACGGAGTCGTCTATTCTTTTAGAAACTTAGAACCTTCCTCTGCCAGTATTGCATTGTCGACAGAGATTGGACAGAGATATTTTTTTCCTTTTAAAATCGACAAGATTGCCGTCGATTTTAATATTTATTATATCGACGGCCTTTTACCGTCGATAAATTTAAATGATGAAGATCTTTTTTAAAATGAGATGGATGGTTTAGATTTATTATATAAAATAGACGGCTAAAATGTTGATTTTTTTTCCAAATAAAATCGACGTAGATACAGTCGATTTTTATCAACAAACAATTTTTGCCCTCGTTTAGTTCCCGCGTCCCTCGTTTCTCCCCAGTTCACCTCAGTTTAACTCAGAAGTTAACTCCAATTGGCGCCTTCTCCATTTCACCAACCCTACTTCTCTGATGCTGCCGCGCCTCTTCGCTCTGCTACCACCATGTTGTTGCTCTGCTGCTCCCACACCCGTCACACACGCGTCGCCGCCCCTCCGCCCCCTATTTCAAATCGAAAACACGTCGTAACACCTCCTTCTTCGTATGAATCTCCAGCAATTTGTCACATGAACTATTGCGAGTGCTACTTTAATTTGCAACAAATGATTTCACAGTTCCTTTTCTCTTTACTTTTCTATGTTGTTTCCTTGTTTTATGAATCTATTAGAGATAAGTCTCAAAGTGGTCCCTGAAGTTACCCTCGAGCCTCATAGTGATCCCTGAAGTTGAAAATTACTCATATTCATCCCTGAAGTTGCACTCCAGAACTCAGACTCGTCCTTCCGGTCAATTTCGTCCAGCTGGCGCAACCGGAAAGCTGACCTGGACTCGTTGGTGACACGCTGTCAGCACAACGGCTAGCTGACGTGGCGACGTAAACTATTTTGACTCAATTTGGTCCCTAAATTGAGGTTTAAAACCCTAACCCCCCAATTGACTCTCTTCTCCTCTCTTCTCCATCGCACACTCTCTTCTCCTCTCTTCTCTATCGCACCAGAGGTGACTCTCCTCTATTGCTTCTCCTACAGTATCTTCTCCATCTTCGAAAACCAGACGTTATGGCTAGCGCGAGCAACGCAACTGGGAGCTCCAACAACCCACGATCATTTGGAAGCATCATGAGGAGAATGAATAGAAACAGAGATGCACGTCTGCCAGAATGGTGTGAGTGCGGGTTGAGACCAATGTTGTGATGGTCAGCGACGGATTCTAATCCAGGGAGACCGTTCGTGGGTTGCCAAAACTACAATGTAAGTGTTTGATGCTGTTGTTTGCTGTAATTCTGGATGTAAACTTGGTTGATTCACTTTCCAGGGTGCAGACTGCAGGTAAGAGGTGGTGTGAGTTGTTTCTGTGGGAGGATAAAATTCTAGAAGAAGATGCAGTAACATGTGATGGTAGAACAAGCTCTTCAAATGATAACGAAGAATGTGATTATAAGCAAAACACGCTCTATTTCATATTAGATATGCAGAGAATCATATGTATGTGATTGCATATGCAATTGTCCCTATTGAAAATACTGAAAACTGGAGGTGGTTCTTGGAATTACTTCATGAAGACTTGGGAGATTATAAGCAAAACAAGCTCTGTTTCATATCAGATAAGCAGAAGGTACGTTTTAGAAATTTATTTGTTATTGTATAATTAGTATTAGCTGCTGTGATAATAGAATAAGTGAGAAGATATTCATTACAGGGTAGTTGGATCACTGCTTATATAATGAACTGTTGTGTATATAATGAACTACTGCTTTACTTAGTAGATGGACTAATGCTTGATGAACTGCTGTGTATATAATGAACTGATTTTTATATAAAGAATAGGGACCATTTTGATGTCACTTATAAAACTGAAGGGACCATTCTGATGTCACTTATGTAACTCTAGAGCTGCTAATGAGGATGCTGCTGTTGCTGCAGAGGCTGTTGCTGCCCAACCCCTTGCTGCTAATGGTGGTGAAGCCACCCTTGTCCCACAACTCTCCACCAAAATTCAGCTTGAACTCAGTCAACCACCCTTGTCACAAACCGATGACTCTCAATAGGTTCAAAAAATTAGATGACATTCATTTTATTATGTGCATGTTCTTATGCACTTTTACTAACTATTTTACATGTCTTCACTAATAGGTTTTGCCTTCTCCTGTGAGGCTACCAAAACTCCCTCCTAAAAGGAAGTCCTCTAAACAAGAAAAGGCAACTCCAGGAAGCAACAATCAAGCAGCAACCACCCAACTAGCAACCAGTTAACCCGCAACAAATCATCCGTCGCATCCTATGCAAGGTGCATCACATGAGACCGTTACAAGGCTTGATAACTTCATGAAGTTTGTTCCCAACCTTGGATTCAGACCACCCAGAAACAAAAAATGAAGACTAGGATTATTACGTTTAGGAGAAGATTATTTTATTTATCTATTTTGATGAAGCAGCATGCTTTCTGAATTTTGAACCCAGTGTTGGGGATTTTAGTGTTCAAAACTTGTGTTCTCAATATGTTGAGAACTTTCATATACTTGTTGAATATTGCCCTGACTCTGTAATGCCTATTTTAAATATGTTTTCTGCATCATGAATATATGAATATGGATTATGACTCCCTTGAATTGAGCTGTGGCGGATTTTTTTTTCTTGGTCTCTGATATGCAATTAAGATTAATTTCATTAGATGAATCTATTAGTAGTGCAGGAACAATTATTTACATATAACCTCTTGTTTATTCAAATTCCAAATTATTCTTACATAGTCATGTCAAACAGTTTAATCTGCATTTCTTTCAACCAAAAGGACAGGTACAAGTACATGAACAGAACAACATATGCATATCCCATGTCACATATTTTTTTGTTAAATACAATTGACTCTGTTGCCTATCCAACCTTAAGACAAGCACAACAACTGTAATCAGTAGCAACAACATACATGTAAACAGCAAAATCCCCCCCCCCCAATTTTGAGAACTCTAACTTCAGAATCTAATCTTCATCTTCCATTCTTTGTTGTCATTTGAAGAGCTTGTTCTACCATCACATGTTACCGCATCTTCTTCTAGAATTTTATCCACCCATAGAAACAACCCACACCACCTCTTACCTGCAGTCTGCACCCAGGAAAGTGAATCAACCAAGTTTACATCCAGAATTATAGCAAACAACAGCATCAAACACTTACATTGTAGTTTGGGCAACTCACGAACGGTCTCCCTGGATTAGAATCCGTCGTTGACCATTGCAACACTGGTCTCGACCCACACCCACACCATTCTGGCAGACGCGCATCTCTGTTTCTATTCATTCTCCTCATGATGCTTCCAAATGATCATGGGTTGTTGGAGCTCTCAGTTGTGTTGCTCGCGCTAGCTATAACGTGTGGTTTTCGAAGATGGAGAAGACACTGTAGAGGAAAGTCACCTCTGGTGTGATGGAGAAGAGAGGAGAAGAGAGTGTGCGATGGAGAAAAGAGGAGAAGAGAGTCAATTGGGGGTTAGGGTTTTTAACCTTAATTTAGGGACCATATTGAGTCAAAACAGTTTACATCGCCACGTCAGCTAGCTGTTGTGCTGACAGTGTGTCACCAACGAGTCCAAGTCAGCTTTCCGGTTGCGCCAGCTGGACAAAATTGGCCAGAAGGACGAGTCTGAGTTCCGGAGTGCAACTTCAGGGATGAATATGAGTAATTTTTAACTTCAGGGATCACTATGAGGCTCGACGGTAACTTCAGGGACCACTTTGAAACTTATCTCAATCTATTACTATTGCCCCCTGTTTCCTCTTCTTGTTCCATATCTCATATTTTTTGATTCTTCCCTGCAGCTGCTTTGGTTTTACCCGCTATATGAAGAATTTCATTCTGTTATCTCAATCTCTTTGTTCAATTCAGCAATTAATTCGAATTGTATTGGAATTTGGAACTATGGTTTCACTTAATCTGTAACCCTAACTTGCTCTTTTTCAGAGCTTGAAATGAAGAGGATTTTGCTCGACATTTTCAAAGAAAAGCTTGGAAGCTGGTACAATTCCAAGTTTCTACAAGAAGGCATGTGAAATCGTTACTTTTTCATACTTTATTCTAGTATAAAATTTATGTGTCTATATCATAGTAGTCTTCTCCCTCTTCACAATAAAATTTGAATTAGTTCCCAGTGCATCATATCCCTACCAAATCGAACCCAATTTGCCCCATAATTGTGCCAGACAGGTACAATTTTGTTAGAGTATCTGTCTTTGCTGCATATAGGATTAATTTTACACAAGTCCTCTAATGTGTAATAGGATGGTTAAGTTTATCAGTGAAAGCAATTTTTTTCCTCCGCCAACTTTTTGTTTTCTTTTGCTAATCATACCTTCTACTTCAATCTGTTTTCTGTCTGTCACGGTAACTTGCATCTAGTTTAATCCTGTTGATGATAATTACTTCATTAGCGGATCCTTGGATGCTAAGGTTTGCATATGGAGCATTCCTGATAGGCATGTTGTTGATTGGACTGATATGCATGAGATGGTTGCTGCTGCTTGTTATACACCCGATGGTCAGGTTGGTCTAAAGATTAATATGCATCCATTCCTAACATTTGGAAATTCAACTTTTTTAGTTGCATCTCAATCAAATTTGCTGGTTCTTGCAGAGTGCACTGGTTTGTTCTTACAAGGGCAATTGCCACTTATATAACACATCAGGTACCATCGCTGAGATTTTATTTTCTAATAATTTTTATAACACATCAGCTACCACTTATATAACACATCAGGTACCACTTACAGGGCAATTGGCAAAGTACAGGTTTCTGAAGGTATCATTTTCTGGCTAACCTATTCATTGGTTATATCTGCTTAAACTTATGATACTTTTCTCAGTTGGTGACATTCTCCTTATTTACTGAACACTGAATGCTGATGATTTGGACGCAATGTAGGTTTGCTTAAGAGAAAATCGTGTAATAGATGATGCTACTGGCTTGGGTTTCCATGCTAAAAGCTGCCCAAAAGCTGAGAAGATTGTTTCTGATTTTGTGATGAGCACATCCACAATGCTCCTTCACTTGCAGCTACATTAATAAGAATGCATTTTCATGATTGTTTTATCAGGGTAATTATTTAGTTATTACTTAAGTAATTACTAATTAGCTTGTTGTGTTTCAAAATAACCTGAGTTTTAATTTTCAGGGGTGTGATGGATCAGTGCTTTTGAACAACACAAACAAGCAAGCTGAGAAGAATGCTCCACCAAACTTGACAGTGAGAGGGTTTGACTTCATTGAGGGAATAAAGAGCCTTGTGGAAGTTGCATGCCCTGGTGTTGTTTCTTGTGCTAATATCTTAACTTTGGCTGCCAAAGACTCTATTGTTGCCACTGTGAGTACATCAACATAATAATCATTCATCAACACTAATATTATATAATTAACATGGGATTTTCATTAGGGTGGACTCTTCTGGCAAGTTCCAACAGGTAGAAGGGATGGTTTAGTTTCTAATTTGTCAGAAGCCACATGAAACATTCCTGCTCCATTTGATAACTTCACCACCCTGCAAACTAAGTTTAATAATGCTGGACTTGATCTCAATGACTTAGTCATCCTATCTGGTATTTACATTAATAGGTAGCTTATTAATAAGTAGCTTAGTCATCCTATCTTAGGTCAATTAAGGTCAATTACATGTTTTCGGAACTCAGTTGTGAACAAAAATAAATTCCTTATGCAGGCAAAATGCCATTCAGTTAGAGGAGAAGGAGAAAAGGGAGAAAGAAATGAGATCGAAGATTATTGAGGAAGCTGAGGAATATAAGGTGGCTTTCTATGAGAAAAGGAAGCTTAATGTTGAGACTAACAAGGTTCAAAACAGAGAAAAGGAGAAGGTAAAACATCATCATCATCATTGTTCACTTCCTTCCTGTCTTTTAATTCTATAATAAATTTCGCTTATGGAACAGCTATACTTAGCTAATCAAGAGAAGTTCCACAAAGAGGCCGACAAAAATTACTGCACCTGATGCCGCCTCATATGATGCCGCCTTCACCTGCACCTGCCAAAGGCCCCAAAGATGGCAAGGATGCAAAAAAAAAACAGCATCTAAAAATGGGAAGCCTGCACCAGAAGGTGCACCTGCATCGCAACCGAAGGATGCTGCCACCAATAATGGCACTGCAGAGGTACCCCAAAAAGAAGCTCCTTCCACTCCGGAGCAATCTGCTACATAATTCTGCACATCACTTAGGCTTTCTCAGAACCTCATTTCTACTGTTTCCCTTCTCAGTGAAGTCTTTGCGGATATCTTTTGTTCTTCTCTTTAGTTTCTATGGCTCATTGGTTCGCTATTTTTATATTTTTTATTTTTACAACATTATGATTTTGTATCTATCAAAATCCATTATTTTTTACTTGCTTTGACCTTTGACCATGGAAATTCAGTGTTCATCGGTTTTGATACAACGAGAATTTGTCAATTAAGTAGCTTATTAATAAGTAGCTTAAACTTTGAATCTATATGATATCTAATGATTGCTACCTAATCGTTATGGCCATTCAGGTTTCACTTACACAGGCAAGAATAGATGAGTGAACTCGATGAGGGCTCTGATGGTTTCTTTCAGCCACATGTATGGATTCTTATTGTTATTGGGTTTCCTATTTAGTGTGCTCTTCATGTGTTTAATTGAGTTGTCTCATTTTCTATTAAAAAATGCAGCTATATTGATATGCTTGAAAAGGAAGAAGCTTAAATCTATTGCTAATAAGGATCTCAACAAATCGTCTGCTGATGAGGTATTGCTAGTATTTTTAAACATTTTTTCAATGTGATGCTTACAGTTTAAACATTTTTAAGTAAGCTCTTATATTGGACTAAAGTCCTTATACTATGCTAATATTTTTCAACCAAATCCTTCTCGTGTAAAAATTTCGTAATCAAGATCTTATGCTGTACAAAAATTTTTAGGAAAATGGTAATTTATCATCCATGACCATTACATGAGCTTGATTACAAAATTTTAAACTCAAGGATCTTGTTAAGATATGCTTCTATGATATAGGCACTTGATTAGATATATGTAACGCGTATAGAATATACTAATTTGATTACAAGTTTTAACTATAAAGACCTAATTAAAAAATGAGTGACAGTGAAACTATAAAGACTTTCACTAATATAGCCTTAGCCTTTTTTTACATTCTTGTATAACAAAATACAATATTCTAGTATAATATCCAACCTAAGATATTTTGTCTTTTCGAGGGATCATCTTGTCTCTACTTTATTATCCTCAAACAAGGCTGACAAGAAGACATGCCAAAAGAAAGGTAAATGCATGTAATTGAAATCTAGTGGAGTAATTGAAATTTCAGTTTCTTTTTTTTTTCTTTTTTTTTCCATTAGAAAGTCTTGAGGTGTCCCATTTCCTTCAACTTTTATACCTTGATATTCTTTTTTGCCATAACCTGGTCCTGGAAGATCCTTAAAAAGCGACATTCGTTAAGGATCTGTGCCAGTTCCAACAATTAATATAAACTGCCTTTATATTACTAACATTGCTGAATACCAACAACAAAAATTTCTTCCTGGCTCCATACCATTAGTTAATGATATTAGTCATCATAGTTTGAATCATAAACTTATTTCAGTGTTAACAAAAAACAAAGTTTCCTTATTCATCTCCTTTCAATTGCTGTTATATTCTTTTTTACTTCAGGAATCGAAAACAGTTGACCTTGTCGAACCATTGCCTGGTGGCCAGCGGACAAAACGTACGTATTTCAGTCTTCTTACCAACTGTGGCCTTTATTTCTGTTTTTTTTAGAATCTGAATAGATACTATGTAATTATGTTAATTTGAATTAGAATTTGGAAAAACATAAAATTCATGCAATCTCTATCCTCTCTTCTATCTCAGCAGTTATGATGGTATATGATGATGTAGTATGTCCATGCTTGTGAACTATCAATTTAGGATAATGCTAATACTTAGAGCAAAAAATGCTATTAATTGTCGAAGGCTTTGGCATGAAATTCCTATGGATAGTGAAAAAATACAGTTTATTGTTGATGGAAAAAGA
Organism: Arachis hypogaea; assembly: GCF_003086295.3. Classification (NCBI taxonomy): domain Eukaryota; kingdom Viridiplantae; phylum Streptophyta; class Magnoliopsida; order Fabales; family Fabaceae; genus Arachis; species Arachis hypogaea. The sequence continues at coordinate 26,188,604 of NC_092053.1, read as the reverse complement.
AGACACTGTACAAAAGGAGGGTGTAATTGTTGTGTGCAATCTCATTCCTTTTGTTACTAGGTCTTAGCTTCTTCACTAAACTCTCTTATTTTCCATACATATAATTGATGCTCTTATAAAATTCTTTTCTTCAGGTTTTATGAGGGGGTTGTTGAATCTTATGATCCTGTCAAAAAAAGGTGTGTATAAAGCTTCAGTGCCTTTTTCAGTTATTTTTCGACATGTTTGATTTCATCAATTTAATACATGCATAGTTACATTGTGCTACCAGGTACAAGGACTTGCTCTTCAGAGACTCGCCGAGGCATCGGATACGTAAGTATAATCCGGTCTGTTGAATCTGTAGTAGAGACTCGTCGTGTTAGATACTTCATAGATACTTTTACATATTTCTAGCTATACTTTATTATTTTTCATACTAGTTTTTAAACTTATTTAGAGCATCACATGATTACATTTCTCTTTTAGTTATAAGTTGTGTTTTATGTTAATTATTTTAGCAAATTTGTATAGATATATGTTAATTATTATAGTAGTGGCATAATGAGTGTATGTTTATTAATTTGTTATAATATGAAATTAATGAATTTAGATTTCAATTTGTGGTTCTATATGACCCTGCTGTTATCATTTGCATCCTTGGTTACAATAAAATCGACGACAATTCTGTCGCTTTTTAAATTTAACATAGACAAAAATCAACGGCAATGTTGTCGATTTTAATGTAAAATAGACAAAAGGAAATGAAAAATATGTCGGTAATTTAATAATTAAATCGACAGCTAATTTGTCAATTTTAATAAATAAAAATATCGACACAAATGTCGTCGATTTTAGATAATATTATCGACGACAAAGGTGTCGCTTTTATTAAATATGTAAAAATCTTAAACCTATATTACCGACACTGTAGCCGTCGATTTTATTAAAAGTTTATCGACACCCCAAAAAGCCGTCAATTTTATTAGTTTTTTGAAAAATCGACACGCTTTAAAGCGACGACTAACATCGTCAATTTTATCGTCGATTTTTAATATTATCGACGGCAAAGCCATCGATTTGGCCGTCGATTTTAACGGTATTTCTTGTAGTGATTTTTCATTTATTTTTTATAACCTTTATAACAATAACTTCTATTCTTCTTAAAGTCTTGGTCATTTTTATAATTATTTATTTTTCTCATTTGTTTTTTATTTATGCGATCTTCCATCTTTTTTTTCTCTTATGGGGTTGGTATTATGTTGCTTGATCAGTGTGCATTCTGAATATTTTAAATGTATTAAGTTTAGCGGATTTGAATATTACATAAAATTAGGATTCGAATTCTAGATGTCACACAAGTTTTGGCACCTTATCAGCTTATCACTCTGGCTGAATTCTAATAATTTCAAATTTGTTGCAGAAACCCGAAGCATAATTATTAGGTAGTAGGGGTGAGTACGGGTCGGATTGGTTCGGGTTCAAGGTGAAATTAGAATCGAACCAATTAAAATGTAATTAATTCAGTTTAGTTTGAATTTGTATTTTTTTGTGTATGTACCTAAATCAAATCAAACCGATTAAGAACAGATTGGTTTAGTTCAGGTAATTGGGTACCCGATGAAACAGAAATTCATAAAAAAAAAATGAAATTTTATCTTAAAAATTCAACAAGTACAATAAACATGTAACATCAATTGAAATAATCCAAACATATTAAACACCAAATACTTTATAAAAATATTCAATATTAATTTTTAAGATATTTATTATTAACAAAACTCTATATATTATTATTTCATAAAATAAGAGAAGTCATGTATTTTATCTGATCTTGACATTCATTAATTAGTACAAGTATTATAATAAGTTACTAACCAATTAATACAATTGGAAGAGCTTACTGCAGAGTATTTGTTAATCACTGAATCGATTATTCAATTACAACAACACAGGCAATCTTGATCTAACATTGAACCCAAATTATTTACAGACATTGCAAGCATTATGTCCCCAAAATGAAAGTGGTGATAGCCTAACCGATTTGGATGTTTCAACTCCAAATACATTGGACAGCAGATATTACTCCAATCTTAGGTCTCAAAGAGGATTGTTTTAGAGTTATCAAGAGCTTTATTCAACAAGAACTAACAATTTTTAATTTCAAAAATTGAACAGAAAATAAAATAATTAACACTTTAACGTATAACATAAACAAAAAATTATAGACTAACACTAACTTGACCGAGTGACTGGAGAAGACGATGCTAGAACCTGGAGGAAGCTGGCTGCTGGAGAGGGGACTGCGGACGATGATGTTGACGGAGATGCCGACGGAGACGCTGACGACGGAGAGGAAGTTGGTTGCTGCATCGCTGCTGCTACCAGGAAGACGATGGAGAAGACGATGCGCCTGACGGTCCCACGGACGAGGAAGAGAAGATGATGTGCCTGACGCCTGATAGAGAAGACGATGGAGAAGCTGGTTGTGCAAGTAATGGTGAGGTGGTAACTGGTGAGGTTTGAGAAAGCTCTACCTCTACTATGGTTTCTAGGTTTGTTTACTCCATGGGGTAAGAGACTGAGAATGTGAGAAGGTGCCGCTAGTGTTACTGTGTTAGGGTTACAAGTTGAAAAACTCACTAAAAGACATATATATATATATATATATATATATATATATATATATATATATATATATATATATATGCCGCTAGTGTTACTGTGTTAGGGTTACAAGTTGGAAAACTCAATAAAATATATATATATTTTATTTAATTAATATATGAACGGATCTACGGGTCGGTTCGGATTCTGCTCTTCCAAAACAGTTACCTGAACCAATCACTAGGAATAGCGCTATCGGTTTGGTTCGGGTTGGACCTGATTATCCGTTGGTTCCAGAACCAATTTAATTGGTTCGGTTCAGGTTCAGACGGGTAATCGAGTACCCGCTACCCATGCTCACCCCCACTAGGTAGAGGTATGTAAATATACATCTAATATACTAATTTTATATCATTTTCTTATTGAGTAGATAACTAAAGTAGCATTTGTTTTGAGGTATTGGAACGGAGACTTGGAGACTGGGGCTCAGTATCATATTTGTTGGTCGAGAAACTATTACTAAAATTTCAGTCTTTGTCTCCAAAATTTCAATATTTTAGTACCTTCAAAAAGTGGGGACACAGGGACTGAAATTTTTTGGGATAGAGATTGAAACTTTAATAACATTTTATACCTAAAATATTCTCATTTCAATTAATTAATTCCAACTTTACTCTTTGTGCAAATTAAATTAGAACTTCATTTTTATGTTAATCTTTGTCTCCTACTTTATACCAAACATAATATTGATACTTATTTCAGTATCTGTCTCTCAATCTCAATCTCTCAATCTCCGTTTCTCTTCCAAATGCTACATAAAAGATCAAATTTGAGCCTTGTTAATATGAAAATTTATAGGCACCGACAGAACTTTTACCTCTACAGTAGCTTACTTGGCTTGAACAAAATTTGTTGAGTTCAACAGCGTAGGAAACTTGATATAGACTGAAAACAAATATCTATGATATTGTTTAGTTTTCCTTAAATGAGAAATTAAACTTTTTTTTTGTGGATCGATTTTTTATTTAAAAATAATAAAATCACATAACACTAGTTAATATTAGTGGGTCTCCAAAATTCAAATGAGACCCACAATTCAAATAAAAAAAAAAGAAAAGTAGCTAAAAATCATGGCAAAGTAAAAAAAGAAAAAGAGAGAGAAAAAGTGTCTTCCATCACACACACAAAAAAGAAAAAGAAAACCAGAGTGAGAGAGAAAGGAGAAGAACATCGACTAAGAGAAGAAGAAAAAGGGCAATATGGCAGTTCCAATGTGTTCTTATTGTATTGGTAAATTTATTTTCTTTCTTATGAAATTTTAGTATGTTATTTTTGGTATAAAGATAAATATTACTAGTTATATTGTCTTTTCTTTGATCTGATTTGAGATACTCATTTTGTGGAGGGTTTATATTAATTCTATCAATTTTGATAATGTATTTTGTTGATTGTTGAGATGTCCTAACACTATTAAAAAAATTATTTGTATACTTATTCTTTTGATAAGAGAAGATTTTACTTGATTAGATTTCATAAATTTTTTCTCTTCTAAAAAAATTTTCACAATAAAAATTTTAGTATTTAATTATTTAATTTTTGTCATTATATTTATTACTTAGAATATCTTTCGAGATACCTATTTAATTATATAAGTTATAAAAAATTATTTTAGTATTTTTGCTATCAGCCAGATTCTTGTCTAAACTTCAATTTTTTCCAACAGTTAATATTAGTTTGCTCATCGAGAATATTAGCTCATTCAATGGTTTTAGTTTTCGTTGCATTATAATATCAGTTTGGTTATTGGTACGCGGAATCGTGATTACACTTTAAGTATGTAAAATTCATCGCTCTTTCTTTCCTTGGTAATGGCGCCAAAAATATGATGCCAAGACCACGGTTCACAACTCTGTGTAACTGACCAGCAAGTGCACTGGGTCGTCCAAGTAATACCTTACGTGAGTAAGGGTCGAATCCCACGGAGATTGTCGGTATGAAGCAAGCTATGGTCACCTTGCAAATCTCAGTTAGGCAGATATAAATTGATAATGGTGTTTTCGAATAATAATTAATAGAATAGGGATAGAAATACTTATGTAATTCATTGGTGAGAATTTCAGATAAGCGAATGGAGATACTTTCGTTCCTCTGAACCTCTACTTTCCTGCTATCTTCATCCAATCAGTCTTACTCCTTTCCATGGCTGGCTTTATGCAAGGGCATCACCGTTGTCAGTGGCTACATCCCCTCCTCTCAGTGAAAAATATGCTCACATGCTCTGTCACAGCACGGCTAATCATCTGTCGGTTCTCGATCATGCCGGAATAGGATTCACCCTCCTTTTGCATTTGTCACTAACGCCCAGCACTCGCGAGTTTGAAGCTCGTCACAGTCATTCAATCATTGAATCCTACTCGGAATACCACAGACAAGGTTTAGACTTTCCGGATTCTCTTGAATGCCGCCATCATTCTAGCTTACGCCACGAAGATTCTGATTAAGAGATCTAAGAGATACTCATTCAGTCGAAGGTAGAACGGGAGTGGTTGTCAGGCACGCGTTCATAGGGAATGATGATGATTGTCACGTTCATCACATTCAGAGTGAAGTACGAATGAATATCTTAGAAGCGAAACAAGATGAATTGAATAGAAAACAGTAGTACTTTGCATTAATCTTTGAGGAACAGCAAAGCTCCACACCTTAATCTATGGAGTGTAGAAACTCTACCGTTGAAAATACATAAGTGAAAGGTCCAGGCATGGCTGAGATGGCCAGCCCCCAAAACGAGATCACAGGATCAAAATACAATCCAGGATCCAGGATGTCAAATACATTAGTAAAATGTCCTATTTATAATAAACTAGTTACTAGGGTTTACATGAGTAAGTAATTGATGCATAAATCCACTTCCGGGGCCCACTTGGTGTGTGCTTGGGCTGAGCTTTAGCTTTCCACGTGCAGAGGCCATTTGTGGAGTTGAACGCCAGGTTTTGATCCATTTCTGGCGTTCAACTCTGGTTTTGGATCCTTTTTTGGCGCTGGACGCCAGATTTGGGCAGAGAGCTGGCGTTGAACGCCAGTTTGCATCGTCTATTCTTGGCCAAAGTATGAACTATTATATATTGCTGGAAAGCCCTGGATGTCTACTTTCCAACGTAATTGGAAGCGCACCATTTCGAATTCTGTAGCTCCAGAAAATCCACTTTGAGTGCAGGGAGGTCAGAATCCAACAGCATCAGCAGTCCTTTTTCAACCTCTGAATCTGATTTCTGCTCAAGTCCCTCAAATTCAGCCAAAAAATACCTGAAATCACAGAAAAACACACAAACTCATAGTAAAGTGCAGAAATGTGAATTTAACATAAAAACTAATGAAAATATCCCTAAAAGTAACTAGATCCTACTAAAAATATACTAAAAACAATGTCAAAAAGCGTATAAATTATCCGCTCATCACAATACCAAACTTAAATTGTTGCTTGTCCCCAAGCAACTGAAAATAAAATAGGATAAAAAGAAGAGAATATACTATAAATTCCAAACTATCAATGAAACATAGCTCCAATCAAATGAGCGGGACTTATAGCTTTTTGCCTCTTGAATAGTTTTGGCATCTCACTTTATCCATTGAGGTTCAGAATGATTGGCATCTATAGGAACTCAGAGTTCAGATAGTGTTATTGATTCTCCTAGTTCAGTATGATGATTCTTGAACACAGCTATTTCATGAGTCTTGGCCGTGGCCCTAAGCACTTTGTTTTCCAGTATTACCACCGGATACATAAATGCCACAGACACATAATTGGGTGAACCTTTTCAGATTGTGACTCAGCTTTGCTAAAGTCCCCAATTAGAGGTGTCCAGGGTTCTTAAGCACACTCTTTTTTTGCTTTGGACCTTGACTTTAACTGCTCAGTCTCAAGTTTTCACTTGACACCTACACGCCACAAGCACATGGTTAGGGACAACTTGGTTTAGCCGCTTAGACCAGGATTTTATTCCTTTAGGCCCTCCTATCCACTGATGCTCAAAGCCTTGGGATCCTTTTTATTTACCCTTGCCTTTTGGTTTTAAGGGTTATTGGCTTTTTCTGCTTGCTTTTTCTTTTTCTTTCTATAATTTTTTTTTTCGCCTATTTATTTTCTCCAAGCTTTGTTCTTTGCTGCTTTTTCTTGCTTCAAGAATCATTTTTATGATTTTTTAGATTATCAAATAACATGTCTCCTAGTCATCATTCTTTCAAGAGCCAACATATTTAACATTCTTAAACAACAATTTCAAAAGACATATGCACTGTTCAAGCATACATTCAGAAAACAAGAAGCATTGTCACCACATTAATATAATTAAGCTAAGTTCAAGGATAAATTCGAAACTCATGTACTTCTTGTTCTTTTGATTTAAAACATTTTTCATTTAAGAGAGGTGATGGATTCATAGGACATTCATAACTTTAAGACATAGTTACTACTACTAATGATCATGTAATGAAGACACAAACATAGAAAAGCACATAACATAGAAAACGAAAAACAGAGAAAGCAAGAACAAGGAATGAATCCACCTTAGTGATGGTGGCGTTTCCTTCTTGAGGAACCAATGATGTCCTTGAGCTCTTCTATGTCTCTTCCTTGTCTTTGTTGCTCCTCCCTCATTGCTTTTTGATCTTCTCTTATTTCATGAAGCATGATGGAGTGCTCTTGATGTTCCACCCTTAGTTGTCCCATATTGGAACTCAATTCTCCTAGGGAGGTGTTGATTTGCTCCCAATAATTTTGTGGAGGAAAGTTCATTTGAGGCATCTCAGGGATCTCATGGAAATGAGCTTCTTGCGCCTCTTGAGCTCCATGACTGGGCTCTCTTGCTTGCTCCATCTTTTTCTTAGTGATGGGCTTGTCCTCTTTAATGAGGATATCTCCCTCTATGTCAATCCCAGCCAAATTGCATAGGTGGCAAATGAGGTGAGGAAAGGCTAACCTTGCCATAGTGGAGGACTTGTCAACCACCTTGTAGAGTTCTTGAGGTATAATCTCATGAACTTCCACCTCTTCTCCAATCATGATGCTATGGATCATGATGGCCCGGTCTATAGTAACTTCAGACCGGTTGCTAGTGGGAATGATTGAGCATTGAATGAACTCCAACCATCCTCTAGCTATAGGCTTGAGGTCCAATCTTCTTAGTTGAACCGGCTTGCCTTTGGAGTCAATCTTCCATTGAGCTCCTTCTACACATATGTCCATAAGGACTTGGTCCAACCTTTGATTAAAGTTGACCCTTCTAGTGTAGGGGCGTTCATCTCCTTGCATCTTTGGCAAGTTGAACGCCAACCTCACATTTTCCGGACTAAAATCTAAGTATTTCCCCCGAACCATTGTAACATAGTTCTTTGGATCCGGGTTCTTACTTTGATCATGGTTCTTGGTGATCCATGCATTAGCATAGAACTCTTGAACCATTAGGATGCCGACTTGTTGGATGGGATTTGTTAGAACTTCCCAACCTCTTCTTTGAATTTCATGTCGGATCTCCGGATACTCATTTCTTTTGAGTTTGAAGGGGACCTCAGGGATCACCTTCTTCTTGGCCACAACATCATAGAAGTGGTCTTGATGGGCTTTGGAGATGAACCTTTCCATCTCCCATGGCTCGGAGGTGGAAGCTTTCATCTTCCCCTTCCCCTTTTTAGAGGATTCTCCGGTCTTAGGTGCCATCAATGGTAATGGAAAAACAAAAAGCTTATGCTTTTACCACACCAAACTTAGAATTTTGCTCGCCCTCGAGCAAGAGAAGAAAGAAGAAGAAATGGAGGAGAGGGAGAAGGTGATGTGGTTCGGCCAAGAAGGGTATAGAGGGGTTGTGTTGTGTGAATTTGAAGAAGAATGGAGGGCTTTATATAGGGAAGGGAGGGGGGAAGGTTTCGGCCATATGGGTGGGTTTGGGTGGGAAATTGGTTTTGAATTTTGAAGGTAGGTGGGGTTTATGAGGTAGGTTTATGGGGAAGAGTGGATGGATGTGAGTGGTGAAGAGGTGATGGGGAAGAGAGATTGAGGTGATTGGTGAAGGGTTTTTGGGGAAGAGTGCTTATGAGGTTGTGTGAAAGAGAGTGGTGAGAAGAAGTGAGTGGAGGTAGGTGTGGATTCTATGGGGTCCACAGATCCTGAGTGGATCTTGTGGGGTCCACAGATCCTGAATGGATCCTGTGGGGTCCACAGATCCTGAGGTGTTCAAGGATTTACATCCCTGCACCCATTAGACATGTAAAAATGCCTTTGCACACAACTCTGGGCGTTCAGCGCCAGGTTGGTGGCCATTTTGGGCGTTCAACGCCCATTTGTGTGCCATTTCTGGCGTTGAACGCCAGAACCATGCCTGTTCTGGCGTTCACCGCCCAGAAGCTGCCCATTTTGGGCGTTCAGCGCCAGAACCATACTCTGTTCTGGCGCTGAACGCCAAACAGATGCTCCTCCAGGGTGTGATTTTTCTTCTGCTATTTTTGATTCTGTTTTCAATTTTTCTATTTATTTTGTGACTCCACATGATCATGAACCTATAAAGACATGAAAAACAATGAAAATAAAAATTAGATAAATAAACATTGGGTTGCCTCCCAACAAGCGCTTCTTTAATGTCAATAGCTTGACAGTGGGCTCTCATGGAGCCTTACAGATGTTCAGAGCATTGTTGAAACTCTCCAACACCAAACTTAGAGTTTGGATATGGGAGTTCAACACCAAACTTAGAGTTTGGTTGTGGCCTCCCAATACCAAACTTAGAGTTTGACTGTGGGGGCTTGGGTTGACTCTGTTTTGAGAGAAGCTTTTCATGCTTCTTCTCCATGGTTGCAGAGAGAGATCCTTGAGTTTTAAACACAAGGGAGTCCTCATTCATTTGGAGGACTAATTCTCCTCTGTCAACATCAATCACAGCTCTTGCTGTGGCCAGGAAAGGTCTTCCTAGGATAATGGATTCATCCTCTTCCTTTCCAGTATCCAGGACTATGAAATCAGCAGGGATGTAAAGGCCTTCGACCTTTACTAACACGTCCTCTACTTGTCCATAAGCCTGTTTTCTTGAGTTATCTGCCATCTCTAATGAGATTTTAGCAGCTTGCACCCCATAGATTCCCAGTTTCTCTATTACAGAGAGGGGCATGAGGTTTATTCCTGAACCAAGGTCACACAGAGCCTTAAAGATCATGGTGCCTATGGTACAAGGTATTATGAACTTCCCAGGATCCTGTCTCTTCTGAGGCAATGTCAGTTGATCCAGATCACTTAGTTCATTGATGAACAAGGGAGGTTCAACTTCCCAAGTATCAATGCCAAATAATTTGGCATTCAGCTTCATGATTGCACCAAGAAACTTGGCAGTTTGCTCTTCAGTAACATCCTCATTCTCTTCAGAAGAGGAATACTCATCAGAGCTCATGAAGGGCATAAGGAGGTTCAATGGAATCTCTATGGTCTCTAGATGAGTCTCAGATTCCCTTGGTTCCTCAGAGGGAAGCTCCTTATTGGTCACTGGACGTCCCAGGAGGTTTTATTCCTTGGGATTCACGTCCTCCTCTCCCTCATTGGGTTCGGCCATTTTGCTTATGTCAATGGCCTTGCACTCCCCTTTTGGATTCTTTTCTGTATTGCTTGGAAGAGTACTGGGAGGGATTTCAGTGATCCTTTTACTCAGCTGGCCCACTTGTGCTTCCAAATTTCTAATGGAAGATCTTATTTCATTCATGAAACTTACAGTGGCCTTAGATAGATCAGAGACTAAGTTTGTTAAATTAGAAGTATTTTGTTCAGAGTTCTCTGTCTGTTGCTGAGTGGATGATGGAAAAGGTTTATTATTGTTAAACCTATTTCTTCTACTATTATTAAAGCCTTGTTGAGGCTTTTGATCCTTCCATGAGAAATGTGGATGATTTCTCCATGATGAATTATAGGTGTTTCCATAAGGTTCACCTAAGTAATTCACCTCTGCTATTGCAGGGTTCTCAGGATCATAAGCTTCTTCTTCAGGAGAAGCCTCTTGAGTACTGTTGGATGCAGCTTGCATTCCATTCAGACTCTGAGAAATAATATTGACTTGCTGAGTTAATATTTTGTTCTGAGCCAATATGGCATTCAGAGTATCAACTTCAAGAACTCCCTTCTTCATAGGCGTCCCATTACTCACAGGATTCCTTTCAGAAGTTTACATGAACTGGTTATTAGCAACCATGTTAATGAGTTCCTGAGCTTCTGCAGGCGTTTTCTTTAGGTGAATGGATCCACCTGCAGAAGTGTCCAGTGACATCTTTGATAGCTCAGATAAACCATCATAGAATATATCCAGGATGGTCCATTCTGAAAGCATGTCAGAAGGACACTTTTTGGTCAACTGTTTGTATCTTTCCCAAGCTTCATAGAGGGATTCACCTTCTTTTTGTCTGAAGGTTTGAACATCAGCTCTAAGCTTGCTCAGCTTTTGAGGAGGAAAGTACTTGGCTAAGAAAGTCGTGACCAGCTTATCCCAAGAGTTCAGGCTGTCTTTGGGTTGAGAATCCAACCATAATCTAGCTCTGTCTCTTACAGCAAAAGGGAAAAGCATGAGCCTGTAGACTTCAAGATCTACTCCATTAGTCTTAACAGTATCACATATCTACAAGAATTCAGTTAAGAACTGAAAAGGATCTTCAGATGGAAGTCCATGGAACTTGCAGTTCTGCTGCATCAGAGAAACTAATTGAGGTTTCAACTCAAAGTTGTTTGCTCCAATGGCAGGAATGGAGATGCTTCTTCCATGTAAATTGGAATTAGGTGCAGTAAAGTCACCAAGCATCTTCCTTACATTATTATTATTTTCGGCTGTCATCTCCTCTTCCTGTTCGAAAATTTCTGAAAGGTTATTTCTGGATTGTTGTAATTTAGCTTCTCTTAATTTTCTCTTCAGAGTCCTTTCAGGTTCCGGATCTGCTTCAACAAGAATATTCTTGTCCTTGCTCCTGCTCATATGACAAAGAAGAGGGCACAAAAAAAAAATAATAATAGAGACCCTTTATACCACAGTATAGGGATCCCTTTGTGAGTGGAAGAAAAGAGGGGGAGATAATGTAATGTAATGGAAGAAACACAACTGTGAGGAGGGTTGAGATGTGAGATGAGATGTTAGTAGATGAATAAATAAATAGAATAAGATGAGAGAGAAGGAATTTTCGAAAATAAATTTTGAAAAAGAGTTAGTGATTTTTGAAAAAAGTTTTTGAAAAAGGTTAGTATTTTTTTCGAAAAAATTTTAAAATAAAAAATAAAAATAATTAGTTAATAAAAAAGAAATTTTTGAAAAAGAGGGAAGATATTTTCGAAAATTAGAGAGAGAGAGAGTTAGTTAGGTAGTTTTGAAAAAGTTAAGAAACAAACAAAAAGTTAGTTAGTTAGTTGGAACAAATTTTGAAAAGATAAGAAGTTAGGAGGTTAGAAAAGATAAGATGAGAAGATATTTTTGAAAAGATATGATTGAAATTAGTTTTTGAAAAAGATTTGATTTTTTTAAAATCACAATTAATGACTTGATTCACAAGAAATCACAAGATATGATTCTAGAACTCAAAGTTTGAATCTTTCTTAACAAGTAAGTAACAAACTTGAAATTTTTGAATCAAAACATTAATTGTTATTGTTATTTTCGAAAATTTGATATAAAAAAATAAGAAAAATATTTTTGAAAAATATTTTTGAAATTTTCGAAAATAACTAAGAAATTTGAAAAAGATTTGATTTTTGAAAAAGATTTTGAAAAAGATAAGATTTTCAAATTGAAAATTTGATTTGACTCATAAGAAACAACTTGATTTTAAAAATTTTTGAAAAAGTCAATCCAAATTTTCGAATTTGATGAGAGAAAATGGAAAAGATATTTTTTTGATTTTTTGAAATTTTTATGATGAGAGAGAAAAACACTAAAGAGATGCAATGCATGAAATTTTTAGATCAAAACATGTGATGCATGCAAGAATGCTATGAATGTCAAGATGAACACCAAGAACACTATGAATGTCAAGATGAACATCATAGACACAATTTTGAAAAATTTTTTAATGCAAAGAAAACATGCAAGACACCAAACTTAGATTACTTTAATGCTTAGACACTAAGAATTCAAGAATGCATATGAAAAACACCATACAACACAAAACAAAAAATCATCAAGATCAAACAAGAAGACTTACCAAGAACAACTTGAAGATCATGAAGAACACTATGAATGCATGAAATTTTTGAAAAATGCAAGATGCACATGCAATTGACACCAAACTTATGACATGACTCATGACTCAAACAAGAAACACAAAAAATGTTTTTGATTTTTATGATTTTCTAATTTTTTTGGATTTTTTCGAAAAATCAATTGAAAAAGAAAAATAAGGATTCCAAAATTTTTAATATGAATTCCAGGAATCTTGCCATATTAGTCTAAAGCTTCAGTCCAGGAATTAGACATGGCTCACTAGCCAGCCAAGCTTTCAATGAAAGCTCCGGTCCAAAACACTAGACATGGCCAATGGCCAGCCAAGCTTCAGCATTTAACACCAGAGTATATTGCTCTTGATAACAAATTGCAAGCCTCAGTCCAAATAAATTTAGACATGGCTTTACAGCCAGCCAGGCTTCAACATGCTTCATGAAATACTAGAATTCATTCTTTAAAAATTCTGAATAAATTTTTTTTGAAAACATTTTTATATTTTTTTTCGAAAACAGATGTGAAAATTTTAGAAATATTTTTGAAAAAAAATTTTTTTTTTGAAAATAAAATAAAAAAAAAATTACCTAATCTGAGCAACAAGATGAACCGTCAGTTGTCCAAACTCAAACAATCCCCGGCAACGGCGCCAAAAACTTGGTACGCGGAATTGTGATTACACTTTAAGTATGTAAAATTCATCGCTTTTTCTTTCCTTGGTAATGGCGCCAAAAACATGATGCCAAGACCACGGTTCACAACTCCGTGTAACTGACCAGCAAGTGCACTGGGTCGTCCAAGTAATACCTTACGTGAGTAAGGGTCGAATCCCACGGAGATTGTCGGTATGAAACAAGCTATGGTCACCTTGCAAATCTCAGTTAGGCAGATATAAATTGATAATGGTGTTTTCGAATAATAATTAATAGAATAGGGATAGAAATACTTATGTAATTCATTGGTGAGAATTTCAGATAAGCGAATGGAGATGCTTTCGTTCCTCTGAACCTCTGCTTTCCTGCTATCTTCATCCAATCAGTCTTACTCCTTTCCATGGCTGGCTTTATGCAAGGGCATCACCGTTGTCAGTGGCTACATCCCCTCCTCTCAGTGAAAATATGCTCACATGCTCTGTCACAGCACGGCTAATCATCTGTCGGTTCTCGATCATGCCGGAATAGGATTCACCCTTTTTTTGCGTTTGTCACTAACGCCCAGCACTCGCGAGTTTGAAGCTCGTCACAGTCATTCAATCATTGAATCCTACTCGGAATACCACAGACAAGGTTTAGACTTTCCGGATTCTCTTGAATGCCGCCATCATTCTAGCTTACGCCACGAAGATTCTGATTAAGAGATCTAAGAGATACTCATTCAGTCGAAGGTAGAACGGGAGTGGTTGTCAGGCACGCGTTCATAGGGAATGATGATGATTGTCACGTTCATCACATTCAGAGTGAAGTACGAATGAATATCTTAGAAGCGAAACAAGATGAATT